>NC_054708.1:37282446-37539946 GCF_016097555.1 Gigantopelta aegis | reverse complement strand
GGGATAGGGTAATAGCTGTGCTGCACCGGAGTGCACTGAAATGTATTTGCTACTGTGATAATTAAAGTTTCAATAAACACTCCGTGTTTGTGCAGTGGTGTACGAAATCAGCAAAGTATCCTCATATTGCAATTCTTAATTGGGTTAATCTATACTATGACTACAATGTATTATCTATTTTCAAGCTCTCATGAATTAATTGATTGCTTAAAACACAACACACATCCGGGCACAAAGCATTTATTGCTTCAACTAATGTACATTTGAATACCAACTACATCAATAAAAATTAACAACAATTCATTTTACAGCTATTGTTTTAACAAGTCCTTTCCTCTAAAACTTCCAGCAATGTACATATATTATTTAGTCAATTTAATAAAGTCCCAAATCCCACATAGTGGTAGTCGAATATATAAAGTTATTAGATAAAGTTTTTGGTAGCAGAATTTAAGATCAAATGTTTGGTACGTGGGGAAGGATGGATGTAATCAAATATTGCATCACTTTTCAGTCTCCCAGAACTCACACAAGTGGGAAGGGCACACCCGAACATACAAGTTATGTGACTCCCCCACACCTTAAAGAATGTGTTGTGACGAGCACTGTCAAGCCCCGTCTTAGTCAACAAATCTTTGAGCTTGTTAACGAAACATCCTGGCAGATAGATGGTGAGGTTTCCCATTTAAAGTAAACGAGAAGAGGGTACTGGTAGGTGCTGCATCTCTTGTCACTTTGATCAGAGATAACACAGATGCGGTTGGACATAATATACTGCTGGGAAGAACAGGCAGCACCACGGGATGTATCCATTCACAGAAGTGAATTGTTTTTGAAGCACACCCAGATGGTAGCAGGCGGAGGTCCTGCTGTTTAAGACACTTATTGCCAGGCTGTTGATTGTTTCCCCGCGATATTGCTGGCACAAAGTAATCCAAAGAAAGCTGTCAAAATAGCTGCACACATTTGTATATCTTCTGTGATTGTGAAATCCAGAAATTGGCAGATTAGCTTTAGGTTGTTCAAAGTTAATGGTAGTTTTTGCTGGCTGAAATTGCCCTTGGCACGTTTAATCCCTTTGAGAATTGTTTTTATTTTAAAGTTACTGGCAAGCGGGTTAGTGAGACCCATGTCAACATGATGAAGTCGAATTATATTAATGTACTGGGACACAGTTTTGAAAGCTGGCCTCAGACCACAATTAATTTCGCTATATGTTTCTATATAGCCTTAGTGGCTATAACATTTTTATTAATATCAGCAGGCCCGTGAAGTTTTGTATGTACCTTTGCCTGCATGGGGGACACATACCCTGAAAAGGACAACCCCTGTTGTCCAGCTCTTTCTCCCAGCATATTGGTTTAAACAGACACACCCTCTAAACCAGGCCGGAGTACACCCATTTTACACAAAAAGCACTACTTTTGCATGGGCCGGAATTACCACAAACAAGTCTTCAATGTCAACAAGTTACACATGTTTACAAACTACATGCTATCCCCTGTCACTTCAGTCAAACAGTTGCCACTTCATAGCTGTCTGCCATGAAATAATCACAGTCAAACAGCAGACTACTTGCGCAGTGAAACTTCCGGATTTTGGACAACCAAATGGGAAGATAACTGTAATCTGAGGCCTATCAGTCCATTTTTTCCCCTAAAAACTGGCCCACACTAATGCATTCCAATGATATACATATTAAAGCAATGCTCGGCAAGTATCGGTATGTCACCTTTAAACTGAGAGTATACAGAGGCTGTGTTAAAACACCTACCACAGTGCCTTGCCATGGCCAATTTTAGCAATGGAAACTTGAGGGACACCAACTTCAAAATGTAATAACTTTATCAAATTTTGGAATTTCTTCATACAATGAGCAGCTATTTTTTCTTCTACATATGTTCTATCTGCACAGTGTTGTCTTGGAAAGATTTTGAAATATTTAAAGGAAAAAAAATCAATCATTAGATTTTACTTCATTTTTAATTAAATATTAAACTTAAATTTAAATTTTTGAGAAACAAAAAAATCTAAAACTGTAAAATTTTGCATTTTAGATATGATAAGTGGAGGCTTAGTAAAGATATGGTGACTGAATTCATGATACATTATTAGAAATGTGTCAGAGGGATGGTGAAAGTCACAAAATTGGGGCCATTTGCAACAAATGTTTACACACTAATTTCAGGGAAAATTAGACATGATAGGCCTCATATTCAATTTTGACCTGCTGTATTTACTTAATCTACTTCATTTACTGTATTAGACATGTAGCCACTTTGTAAAAGGCAAAACAGTCCATATAAATGCATATTAATATGAATATGCCCTACAGATATTACTTAGGTATACACCATAATATTTTTTTTGTTGACGACAACTTTGAAAATGAAGATTTTGTCACAAAATGCTGATATAAATCCTACCAAGAGGTACTTGCACCATATTTTTCAGTTTCCAGTGATAACTGTTAACAAGTGTAGTCATGTGCCAGTGTCTGGGATACCTCAGTATAGTATTTCTTGATTGGAAGGATGTTTGTAGTAATGACCACTGAATATGCATTATGGATTATTCTGCCATATGTATTACAAGCCAAATGTTAACCTTTTTGGCACATTTTCTGCAATAAACTTGACAAGTATACCAGCATCTGATTACTGAACACAATAAATACATTCAGACAGCATAGAATATTAGCCTATTAGATTTTCTAAGGATAAAAGACCATTTTTGAAAAATGACTGAAGTGTGTAATTTACATAAATGTAGGTGAAATGTATTATTAGAGTACTTAATCTTGTTAAAAACTGTATACTATTTATTTAAAGTGTTTAATTACATTTAGTAGTGATATATTCATTATATTTAGATCTTCTGTCCAATTGCAATAATTGAGAAACTCATTAAAATTCAATATGTAAAAAAAATTAAAATCTCAATATTGACTAACAAAATCCAACTTTTGCTCTTTTTTACCAAATTATTAGCTCAAAACTGTTAAAAAATATTGCAACAACCTGTAGTAACATCAGAGGTCATCTTATGCTATTTTGGAGGATACTGAAATTTAAAAGTTGAAAATTTTAATTTTAATTTTTAATAAATTCAAAAAAAATGTTTTTTAATTTAATAAAATATTTAGAAAATAAATAAATTAGTTTTCATATTCCTTGTGGTATGCACAATCAGTCTGTGTAATTTCACCTCTCTGGTTATAATACTTTCATCAGAATCAAGCATTTAACCGGTGTAATGTGTGAACTATATCAGGCCTCAGACCACAATTAATTTCGCTATATGTTTCTATATAGCCTTAGTGGCTATAACATTTTTATTAATATCAGCAGGCCCGTGAAGTTTTGTATGTACCTTTGCCTGCATGGGGGACACATACCCTGAAAAGGACAACCCCTGTTGTCCAGCTCTTTCTCCCAGCATATTGGTTTAAACAGACACACCCTCTAAACCAGGCCGGAGTACACCCATTTTACACAAAAAGCACTACTTTTGCATGGGCCGGAATTACCACAAACAAGTCTTCAATGTCAACAAGTTACACATGTTTACAAACTACATGCTATCCCCTGTCACTTCAGTCAAACAGTTGCCACTTCATAGCTGTCTGCCATGAAATAATCACAGTCAAACAGCAGACTACTTGCGCGGTGAAACTTCCGGATTTTGGACAACCAAATGGGAAGATAACTGTAATCTGAGGCCAGCTTTGCTTCAGGCTAGATAAGAAATGTATCTCACAATGGATGCTGTAGTTGCCAGCACTGGTGTGCAACCTGCTAACTCACAAAACTTCAGAAAAGCCCATCTGTGTGTTGAGTAGGCTTTCTTAGTAGACTAGACGAAGGCGTGGCTTATCCCAATTTCAGCTTCTCTGTCCAATTCAGCTGTGAACGTTGCCATTCTTTCACCAGGGCACTGACAGAAAACAGTGATGCCTTAGACATGTGGCATGTGACATGTTCCTAATGCATTTATGAATTTACGAATTTGTCCAGGCTCCTGAAGACGAGATATCGAGTCAGCCAATTTATTACCAACACCTTTTATATACTGAGCATCGACAGTAACGTTGTACTTCAAACATAGATAACTGAGCCAGTCTAAAAGTTACAAAGCTACATTGTTTCTTGTTGAACCCACATTTATGATTACACAAGCAGTGGTATTGTCAGTCTGAATAACAAAATGATGTCCTTTAAATAAAGGGGCCCATCTTTCGATTGTCACGATTGTCGTAACCAGTTCTTTCACATTGATATGTTCATTTGCAATGGCTCTAAATCAATATTGTCCACAATGGAAAAAACATCTGTAATCCTGTTTAGAATAAACTCTTTGTCTGGGTTGTTTTCAAGCTCGATAGTCCTTTTTCTCAGTTTTCATCCAAGATCAGAAGAATTGAGACTAGGGAGAGGTTTTTCAATTTTTTGTCACAGTTTGATCTCTTGCCGGTCTTTGGTGATTGTATTCGCCATGATTACTCAAATAACATGTGAAGCACACATGCTCAAACTTGCATTCAGATAGTACACACCCTCTTCGGCGATTCTATCTTTCACAGATATTTTCCCAGATTTGAAATCTTTTCTGTTTCGTGAATGTGATTGACTAGATGACTGGCTATCTGTTTTACCTTGAAGATGAAGTTGCATGAGATAAGTGTTATCGGACGCCCATGGTAGCGTTCATTATGTTGATCTTGCTTGTAAGCATGGTCATGTTGCACAACCAATTTCCAACTGAAAGCCTGTGCAAACATCTACACTTTAAGTAGGTAATCCACATACTTGACTACACCATTAACAGACATACTGACACATTTTACCATTTCTTTCAGAATCCTAAGGGATCCCTCAAAATATTGTGCAACAGTTAGTTTTTTGAGAGAAACTTTATTCCTTTTCATTTTTACTTCCAGAGGGCCCAATGTGAACCCGTCTCCCTCATTTGTAGTAACGATATCAATGTGATGAACGAAATCTCTTACATCACGGAATGTTGGCCGTTTTTACTTCCAGAGGGCCCAATGTGAACCCGTCTCCCTCATTTGTAGTAACGATATCAATGTGATGAACGAAATCTCTTACATCACGGAATGTTGGCCGTTTTTACTTCCAGAGGGCCCAATGTGAACCCGTCTCCCTCATTTGTAGTAACGATATCAATGTGATGAACGAAATCTCTTACATCACGGAATGTTGGCCGTTTTTACTTCCAGAGGGCCCAATGTGAACCCGTCTCCCTCATTTGTAGTAACGATATCAATGTGATGAACGAAATCTCTTACATCACGGAATGTTGGCCGTTTTTACTTCCAGAGGGCCCAATGTGAACCCGTCTCCCTCATTTGCAGTAACGATATATGTTCAATGTGATGAACGAAATCTCTTACATCACGGAATGTTGGCCGTTTTTACTTCCAGAGGGCCCAATGTGAACCCGTCTCCCTCATTTGTAGTAACGATATCAATGTGATGAACGAAATCTCTTACATCACGGAATGTTGGCCGTTTTTACTTCCAGAGGGCCCAATGTGAACCCGTCTCCCTCATTTGCAGTAACGATATCAATGTGATGAACGAAATCTCTTACATCACGGAATGTTGGCCGTTTTTACTTCCAGAGGGCCCAATGTGAACCCGTCTCCCTCATTTGTAGTAACGATATCAATGTGATAAACGAAATCTCTTACATCACGGAATGTTGGCCCTTTTTACTTCCAGAGGGCCCAATGTGAACCCGTCTCCCTCATTTGCAGTAACGATATCAATGTGATAAACGAAATCTCTTACATCACGGAATGTTGGCCGTTTTTACTTCCAGAGGGCCCAATGTGAACCCGTCTCCCTCATTTGTAGTAACGATATCAATGTGATGAACGAAATCTCTTACATCACGGAATGTTGGCCGTTTTTACTTCCAGAGGGCCCAATGTGAACCCGTCTCCCTCATTTGTAGTAACGATATCAATGTGATGAACGAAATCTCTTACATCACGGAATGTTGGCCGTTTTTACTTCCAGAGGGCCCAATGTGAACCCGTCTCCCTCATTTGTAGTAACGATATCAATGTGATGAACGAAATCTCTTACATCACGGAATGTTGGCCGTTTTTACTTCCAGAGGGCCCAATGTGAACCCGTCTCCCTCATTTGTAGTAACGATATCAATGTGATGAACGAAATCTCTTACATCACGGAATGTTGGCCGTTTTTACTTCCAGAGGGCCCAATGTGAACCCGTCTCCCTCATTTGTAGTAACGATATCAATGTGATAAACGAAATCTCTTACATCACGGAATGTTGGCCGTTTTTACTTCCAGAGGGCCCAATGTGAACCCGTCTCCCTCATTTGTAGTAACGATATATGTTCAATGTGATGAACGAAATCTCTTACATCACGGAATGTTGGCCGTTTTTACTTCCAGAGGGCCCAATGTGAACCCGTCTCCCTCATTTGCAGTAACGATATCAATGTGATGAACGAAATCTCTTACATCACGGAATGTTGGCCGTTTTTACTTCCAGAGGGCCCAATGTGAACCCGTCTCCCTCATTTGCAGTAACGATATCAATGTGATGAACGAAATCTCTTACATCACGGAATGTTGGCCGTTTTTACTTCCAGAGGGCCCAATGTGAACCCATCTCCCTCATTTGCAGTAACGATATATGTTCAATGTGATGAACGAAATCTCTTACATCACGGAATGTTGGCCGTTTTTACTTCCAGAGGGCCCAATGTGAACCCGTCTCCCTCATTTGCAGTAACGATATATGTTCAATGTGATGAACGAAATCTCTTACATCACGGAATGTTGGCCGTTTTTACTTCCAGAGGGCCCAATGTGAACCCGTCTCCCTCATTTGTAGTAACGATATCAATGTGATGAACGAAATCTCTTACATCACGGAATGTTGGCCGTTTTTACTTCCAGAGGGCCCAATGTGAACCCGTCTCCCTCATTTGCAGTAACGATATCAATGTGATAAACGAAATCTCTTACATCACGGAATGTTGGCCGTTTTTACTTCCAGAGGGCCCAATGTGAACCCGTCTCCCTCATTTGTAGTAACGATATCAATGTGATAAACGAAATCTCTTACATCACGGAATGTTGGCCGTTTTTACTTCCAGAGGGCCCAATGTGAACCCGTCTCCCTCATTTGTAGTAACGATATCAATGTGATGAACGAAATCTCTTACATCACGGAATGTTGGCCGTTTTTACTTCCAGAGGGCCCAATGTGAACCCGTCTCCCTCATTTGCAGTAACGATATCAATGTGATAAACGAAATCTCTTACATCACGGAATGTTGGCCGTTTTTACTTCCAGAGGGCCCAATGTGAACCCGTCTCCCTCATTTGTAGTAACGATATCAATGTGATAAACGAAATCTCTTACATCACGGAATGTTGGCCGTTTTTCAGTTATTGATCGCTATATTGATGGGGTTTGTTGCAAATAATCTTTTCAAACTGACATACTGCTTGGATCTGTGGTAGTCGTTGTATCTGGTTCTGGTGTTGGATGACAGTTTTGTTGTCCCAAGGCAGCTGTCACCACTGCTATGATGTCCCCGTAACTGAGTTCTTCATTGCTATCAGACGGACATGGTTGTGAAGCCGTCTCATATGGCTTTTCTTCTCGAATGGAAAAAACAGCATCTTCCAACAATAATGCTTGGGCGGGTAGAATTCCTTTGGTACCTGTTTGAAAGTGTTTTGAAATTAACTCTGGTGTGAGTTTTGCCAAAGCTTTTTTGATGTGGAAACCTTTTTCTTTCAAAGCCACAATAGTTGCTGTTGTTAATTTGAATTCCTTAGCCCATTCTTCAACATCAAACTCGGCCATGTTCGTAAGCAGTTTTTCTACATTACTTTAAGTATCTCAGTACAAGCAATTTGAAAAACAAGACAACATTACATGAAAGCTTACGCATACATTTATCTGATGCTGTGGGCACAGAGTTAAGCTACTATACAAGTTCCCGCCACTTGCATAGACCAATGAACGCAGAGTAGGAGGAGCTCTTGCAAGAAGCTCTGTAACAAGCAGCCCGTGTGTGTAATTTAATCCTGGCATTACCTACGATAAGCCATCACAGCGGGTTTCCTCTCAACATAAACTTATTCACGGTGCTTGCTGTTATGTGTCAAAGTGAAATCAGTTTCAGGTTAACTTTATGATACAGAACTATTAATTTCTATTGTGCCTATTTTATTGGATTGTATGGCTGTAACAACTGGGTCATCACCTAGGAGCAGTGTGTTATTGGTGTGTGTTATTGGTGTGTGTTATTGTAAACAATGAATGATGTTCTCACCAATGAGTGTGTAATAAATTGTGTTACTAATATCAAACTTACATATTTTACTTTAGGTGGACCAGGGAGTGGCAAGGGAACGCAATGTGCAAAAATTGTAGAGAAGTATGGATTTTGTCATTTGTCATCTGGAGATCTTCTTAGAGCAGAAGTTTCCTCTGGTAGTGACAGAGGCAACAAACTCAATGAAATCATGGAAAAAGGAGAACTTGTATCACTGGTTAGTTTATCCATGTTTTGGCCAATTATGCATAGATTAACTGATTTGAGTTAAATTTGTCACTGAGAAAGATGTCTAGATAGCATGTGTTGAGCTAGTGTTCAGTAACCATTGTTGGATTGACTGGTTTAATATTCACTTACAACTCATATTGTTCAAAATGTGTGAAAATATGTCCAACTTTCAACACATTGAAGATGATGTGACAAAATTCAATATATTTGTTTAGAACACTGTTCCATATATTAATTTCGTATTATTGTAGTGCAAACTGTGTGTACATTATATTAACCAGTGATTATTGACTGCCAAAATTCTCTTTTGACCCTTTGGATCATGGTAATGTTGTTCATATTGTTGTAAATAACCATTTTGAGTAATTTTTCATTTCATTTCACATTACCTGTTACATAATACCGTAGCGATACATATAAACGATAAAGATATTAAGGTGATTTGAAATGGATTTGGTGAACTCGTCAGAAAATTTAACCATTTGGTGGCTATTCTGAAAATTATTTGATTAACTTAACCACTTTTGAATCTTAAATGGACACACAAATAAAAAAAATAACAAGAACATAATTTACATATATAAGTAAGTTTCATGCTCCCCCCCGTCCCCAAATAATTGGGGACTGGGGTGGTGTCATGTTGGATATATTTGATCGCAAAAATCGTTTGGCACCATCGGATTTCTTGGAAAAAGTTTATTTAGAATCAATTTCAAAAGTTGAACACTATTTTCCAGAAGAGCCCAAATCTGAGACCGATATTTCAGATTATGAGAGTAAAATTCAGTAAACTACTATCATATTCAAAACATCATCCCTCATTATTTGAATGCCAGGATTATGATATTGGTGTCATATGAATGCTACGATAGTGTAGAATATAAAAACCTAGCAAGCAGGTGACAGACATTTGATGTGTTCTTGTGAAAAATATTTTTGTTTTTAAATTGGGATATTTTATGGGAAGTCGGAAGGTAAATTGGGATATGGTCACTTAATGATGACATAGTCATTGAATTTTAGTAGATATCCGACATTACAGCATACCATGTGATCGAGTAGATCGTAAGCTTTGATTTGATATATAATACATGCCACTGACGCATGTATGGACATTTTGGTGCACAAAAATTAGAGGGTACCGATTATGGCCTGACATCAACAAAAATGTTTTTGATTTTTTGTTAGGGTACCCTCAAACACTGGTGACAAATGAGGAGTGGATCCCAAATTAGTTAGTTTTGTGTTGAAGACTAGGGCTTCTAAAAACATACTGTAGTGGAGTTGTGGGAGGGGAGGAAGGGGATGCACGAGGACCCCATGGTCTAATATAGGGTCTTCTCCAGCTAGACAAAAAGCAACTTTTAAACTAAAATACAAAACTTGTATTAAAAATAGTGTACTTGGAGATTTACAGAACGGAAGATTGTTACATTGTTTCTAAATTATTAGCATGTGGAACAGTATTTAGGAAATACATAATATATATATTTAAAAAAAATCAATTTCAACAAAGCAGACTAGTGAATGTTACATGCAGCACCAATTATGAGAGTAATGTTTAAATGGCTTCTTTACTGGGCTGTGGACAGTTCATTCTAAGAGTTACTGAATTTTGTTATACATTGTACATGATCACACCACTGACCAGTCACAAAATGTCAGGACCTCGTAATAAGGATGTGCTCTTGTTTAGGATGTTGTGTTAACGCTGCTGAGAGAAAGCATGGAGGCCAAGCTGACAGAAACAAAGTGTTTTCTTATTGATGGCTACCCCCGGCAACTGGAGCAGGGCAAGAGGTTTGAGAATGAAGTATGTATTATATGTTTTTCTCACTGTTTGTTACATCTATTACTCAGTGTCTACCAACATTCACCAACAAAAACCCCAAAACAAGCAACAACTTAAATTGTTTTAGATACAGTACATTTGTTAAACAGAATACACAAGAGGCTGAAAACAGTAGGGTACAATAAGAAATGGAAGTACAATTTTCTGAACAAAAAAACATCAGTCTCTTTTATGCCAAATGACACTCCATTTTTTGCAGGTAACTGAAATGTGAGATGCCACATTTTTTAATGGTGTTTCTACCTGTGTGTGTTGATGTGCTACTTATACCAGTTTTATTAGAACATGTTAACATTATCAGCAATGTGAACTGATTTGGTCCAACAGAACTAGTGACAGACTTGTTTACATTGGTGGATCCAGAAGGGGTGTTTGAAGTGTCCTTTTCAGCGACTTTTATTTTTAGTTTCATCCCTCACAAAATACAACACTAAATTGCCCTAAGTCCCTGTAGCTAGTTAGCTAGCTGAGCATATTTATTTCATATGTTTCTGGGGAGCATGCCCCTGAACCTCTTTAACCCCCACCTGATCTTGTTCCCTTTGGGAACTCTGCCCTTTTTGGAATATTGTGACCCCCCTTTACAAATGCTGGGTCTGCCTCTGATTTAGATGTGTATTATTTGATTAGGTAATATAACAGACTATATTATGCTTGTTGTAGATTGTTGGTTGTACTGCAGTTCTGTTCTTCAATGTTTCTGATGAAACCATGAAGGCTCGTCTTTTGAACCGTGGCAAAACCAGTGGACGCGTTGATGACAACGAGGAGACTATAAACAAACGGCTACAAACATTCCACAATCAGACGCAGCCCGTTATTGATTTCTACAATGAACAGAACAAAGTTGTTACGGTTAGTGTCATATGGAATATGAATTTACTAACTGCCTGTCAACAGTGAGATATCAAATGATAAATGGCTAGTAGTTTTTAATGATGGCTGTGTTCGTGTTGTTTTAATGATGATAAATGGCTGTGTTCATGTAGTTTTAATGATGTTAAATGGCTGTGTTCATGTTGTTTTAATGATGATAAATGGCTGTGTTCATGTAGTTTTAATGATGATAAATGGCTGTGTTCATGTAGTTTTAATGATGATAAATGGCTATGTTCATGTAGTTTTAATGATGATAAATGGCTGTGTTCATGTAGTTTTAATGATGATAAATGGCTGTGTTCATGTAGTTTTAATGATGATAAATGGCTGTGTTCATGTAGTTTTAATGATGTTAAATGGCTGTGTTCATGTTGTTTTAATGATGTTAAATGGCTGTGTTCATGTAGTTTTTAATGATGATAAATGGCTATGTTCATGTAGTTTTAATGATGATAAATGGCTGTGTTCATGTAGTTTTAATGATGATAAATGGCTGTGTTCATGTAGTTTTAATGATGATAAATGGCTGTGTTCATGTAGTTTTTAATGATGTTAAATGGCTGTGTTCATGTAGTTTTTAATGATGTTAAATGGCTGTGTTCATGTAGTTTTTAATGATGTTAAATGGCTGTGTTCATGTTGTTTTTAATGATGATAAATGGCTGTGTTCATGTAGTTGTTAATGATGATAAAGAGGCTGTGTTCATGTTGTTTTTAATGATGATAAATGGCTATGTTCATGTAGTTGTTAATGATGATAAATGATGTTAAATGGCTGTGTTCATGTAGTTGTTAATGATGATAAATGGCTGTGTTCATGTAGTTTTTAATGATGATAAATGGCTATGTTCATGTAGTTTTTAATGATGATAAATGGCTATGTTCATGTAGTTTTTAATGATGATAAATGGCTGTGTTCATGTAGTTTTTAATGATGATAAATGGCTGTGTTCATGTAGTTTTTAATGATGATAAATGGCTGTGTTCATGTAGTTTTTAAAGATGATAAATGGCTGTGTTCATGTAGTTGTTAATGATGATAAATGGCTATGTTCATGTAGTTTTTAATGATGATAAATGGCTATGTTCATGTAGTTTTTAATGATGATAAATGGCTATGTTCATGTAGTTTTTAATGATGATAAATGGCTATGTTCATGTAGTTTTTAATGATGATAAATGGCTGTGTTCATGTAGTTGTTAATGATGATAAATGGCTGTGTTCATGTTGTTTTTAATGATGATAAATGGCTATGTTCATGTAGTTGTTAATGATGATAAATGATGTTAAATGGCTGTGTTCATGTAGTTGTTAATGATGATAAATGGCTGTGTTCATGTAGTTTTTAATGATGATAAATGGCTATGTTCATGTAGTTTTTAATGATGATAAATGGCTATGTTCATGTAGTTTTTAATAATGATAAATGGCTATGTTCATGTAGTTGTTAATGATGATAAATGGCTGTGTTCATGTTGTTTTTAATGATGATAAATAGCTATGTTCGTGTTGTTTTAATGATGATAAATGGCTATGTTCATGTAGTTTTTAATGATGATAAATGGCTATGTTCATGTAGTTTTTAATGATGATAAATGGCTATGTTCATGTAGTTTTTAATGATGATAAATAGCTATGTTCGTGTTGTTTTAATGATGATAAATGGCTATGTTCATGTAGTTTTTAATGATGATAAATGGCTGTGTTCATGTAGTTGTTAATGATGATAAATGGCTGTGTTCATGTAGTTTTTAATAATGATAAATGGCTATGTTCATGTAGTTTTTAATGATGATAAATGGCTATGTTCATGTAGTTTTTAATGATGATAAATGGCTATGTTCATGTAGTTTTTAATGATGATAAATGGCTATGTTCATGTAGTTTTTAATAATGATAAATGGCTATATTCATGTAGTTTTTAATGATGATCAATGATGTTAAATGGCTATGTTCATGTAGTTTTTAATGATGATAAATGGCTGTGTTCATGTAGTTTTTAATAATGATAAATGGCTATGTTCATGTAGTTTTTAATAACGATAAATGGCTATGTTCATGTAGTTTTTAATAACGATAAATGGCTATATTCATGTAGTTTTTAATAACGATAAATGGCTATGTTCATGTAGTTTTTAATAACGATAAATGGCTATATTCATGTAGTTTTTAATGATGATAAATGATGTTAAATGGCTGTGTTCATGTAGTTTTTAATGATGATAAATGGCTATGTTCATGTAGTTTTTAATGATGATAAATGGCTATGTTCATTTAGTTTTTAATGATGATAAATGGCTATGTTCATGTAGTTTTTAATGATGATAAATGGCTATGTTCGTGTTGTTTTAATGATGATAAATGGCTATGTTCATGTAGTTTTTAATGATGATAAATGGCTGTGTTCATGTAGTTTTTAATGATGATAAATGGCTATGTTCATGTATTTTTTAGTGATGTTAAATGGTTATGTTCGTGTAGTTTTTAGTGATGTTAAATGGCTGTGTTGTTGTAGTTTTTAGTGATGTTAAATGGCTGTGTTCATGTAGTTTTTAATAATGTTAAATGGCTATGTTCATGTAGTTTTTAATGATGATAAATGGCTATGTTCATGTAGTTTTTAATGATGATAAATGGCTATGTTCATGTAGTTTTTAATGATGATAAATGGCTATGTTCATGTAGTTCTACTGGTATTTTATTATAGCTATGTAAAGACAGGTAATTTAATTAGGCTACAAGACAAAAATTAATTAACTATATATTATGAATGGGGATGACATAATAAGGCTGTCTGTCTCAGAGTTTCCATTTTCACTGTCCTCGACAGAGAGCCCTGATAGCTGAGGTGTGTGCCCAGGACAGTGTGCTTGAATCTTAGTTGGATATAAGCATGAATATAAGTAAACAAAATGGTTTCCACTTCATACATTTGTGTATTTTTGTGTATTTCAGTATGCATTGTTTAATTCTCATCCATAGATAATTTATGGAATTACGACATTACTGATATAAAATACAGCAGAAATATTCTTCTACCATATAGTTTTTAAATCATAAATCTCTATTTTTAACTTTGTGTTTGCACAAATAATTATTAACAATTATACTAAAGATGTCAGGAACATTGGGTAAATAAATTAATTGAGAAAAAGTAAACCACTGAGCTTTATCGAGTATCAAATGCAAATGATTTCAGGAGGGACACAGAAACGGAGGGAGAGGGAGACATTTTCAACAGGAAGGCTGTATAGACTTAATTTGTTTTTGTTTAAAATATCCAACAGAACAAAATAACAAGAAAGACAACCCTAAAAATGGAAAAGAGCTTGTGTTAAAGGCATATTATTATGAAAAATAAGTCTTCTTTGTTGTGAAGTTCCTATATCAGTTTATACATTTAGAAATAGAAAACGTACATTACTATGCATTATATTACTACTTTATGGAGATGGGCATCTTTACAAAAGGAATTGTCTCCCCATAAGTGGATGCACATGATGAGACTGTCATAAAATAATTACTTCACCTGCAAAAGTTTGCATAGAACAATGACAAAACCACTAACTAAAAAAAAAAATTCTGAGACTGATTTCTCAAGCAACAGATAGAAGCTAGAAAAACAACTAGAGAGGAACAATGAGGTGACAAATGCCAGTTAAGTGTCCGGAGAAAAGCCATCATCTGTTGAAAGTGATGGTAGTGTAGCAATTACATGTTGGTGTTTGTGTGGCCGCTGTGCTTCTGTGCTGACTGAAATCCAGTGTCTTGGTTGTTAGAAAATCCAGTGTGTTGGTTGTTAGAAAGACATGTGGTACAAAACCATACTGAACTTAGTCTTTTTACTGGTTGAGATGGTCTGACATATGTCACAGAACTAGTGTTCTGCCCACTCACTGTGTTAGGTTTTCCACGAGTACTCGAGTACTCGGGCATGGGCCGAGTCTAGCAAGACTCCAGTCCGTTCACAGGACTCGAGTACCCGTGCAAGGAAGAGCACTTTAATTTAAGTATATTTTTTACATCAGTTTGCCATATGCTTGCCGCCGGTTACATTATGACACATAGAGGGGAAAACAAAATTTAAATGTGTTGAATGAAATACAATGGCATGATTTGGCATCCATGTTCAGTGCTTCAATTAAGCTGCTTATTTTCTTAGTCTCATTATCATCAAGCGTAAGTGTCTGGTAATCGGGTACGGGTCGAGTTTGACCCTCGAGTACTCAAGTCCAATGTGTTGCACTCATGGATTCCCTACACTGTGTGGCATTCATTGTTAAAGGCTAACAATGGCTTCATCTACTAAATAGCAGACGTGTCAGTATTTTGATCATTATTTATTTAATTAAATATGCTTTTTTTATTGCTGTAGAAAAGTTGTGTTAACTATATGGATAGATCGAAGTATGTAGTGGTCCATCTTTATTTTGTATGTTGTTTTTACTGGTACATATTTTATTTTCTTCATTTAATTTGAGATTTGAGAAAATCTCCATAAAACAAATAGCATCTCCACAATTTTACTTAACACACATTAAAATTGAAAACCATCAATAGCCTTTCTATATCAAATGAAAATATTCTTGTCTGTCATTCATTAATCTTTCATAATATTTCTATTAATCTTTTATGGCAAGTTCTGGGAACACGTGAATAGACACACAAAGAGATGGGGAAACATAGACCCGAGGCTGACAGTTTGAAAGTTTAACACTGGCCATTGAAAATATTTTATACATGTAAATCTAATTATAATGATTGTCAGCTTCATGTAATGTATTCCTTGAAACATATTCATATTACTACTTCCAAAACTTGTTTCTGTCCCGAGTTGGATCACTGGCTATCCAGAGACCGGACCCATGGAGGATGGACATGCCTGAAACCTTAGTGGTATAGGGGCATGTAAAAATACTCTAAGTCAAAACTTGTACTATAATTCATATGGAGTTACATTACAAGTCTGCACAGCTATGTACTTAAATAAAGTACTGAAAAGTTATGTTCAAGTAATTAATTATCAAGCATTAATTCTCAAATAACATTTTCGAAATTAACATAAATGTATGTACATGGTAAGTGTAAACATACCTAAAGTAATCCTGATAGCAACAAAAGAACAGGAATCATATGTTAGGTGCACAACAATCCTCAACCACACATTTACATGTAATGTCATCCATCAGTTTAGCCAGTGTGCAGGCAGGTACACGGAAGTTATCCCAAGCAGATAAATGGGTTAAGTACCAGTCTACACATTGGCTACACTGATGTGTACTTTGATTCCTACTTGACCGGTTGCGAGGCAATCCTCAACAACACAGTTAATGTTAAATTGGTTAAGTAATGATGTGTACTTTGATTCCTACTTGACCGGTTGAGAGGCAATCCTCAACAACACAGTTAATGTTAAATTGGTTAAGTAATGATGTGTACTTTGATTCCTACTTAACCAGCTGCAAGGCAATCCTCAACAACACAGTTAATGTTAAATTGGTTAAGTAATGATGTGTATTTGATTCCTACTTAACCAGCTGCGAGGCAATCCTCAACAACACAGTTAATGTTAAATTGGTTAAGTAATGATGTGTACTTTGATTCCTACTTAACCAGCTGCGAGGCAATCCTCAACAACACAGTTAATGTTAAATTGGTTAAGTAATGATGTGTACTTTGATTCCTACTTGACCAGCTGCGAGGCAATCCTCAACAACACAGTTAATGTTAAATTGGTTAAGTAATGATGTGTATTTGATTCCTACCTAACCAGCTGCAAGGCAATCCTCAACAACACAGTTAATGTTAAATTGGTTAAGTAATGATGTGTATTTGATTCCTACTTAACCAGCTGCGAAGCAATCCTCAACAACACAGTTAATGTTAAATTGGTTAAGTAATGATGTGTATTTGATTCCTACTTAACCAGCTGCGAGGCAATCCTCAACAACACAGTTAATGTTAAATTGGTTAAGTAATGATGTGTACTTTGATTCCTACTTAACCAGCTGCGAGGCAATCCTCAACAACACAGTTAATGTTAAATTGGTTAAGTAATGATGTGTACTTTGATTCCTACTTGACCGGTTGTGAAGCAATCCTCAACAACACAGTTAATGTTAAATTGGTTAAGTAATGATGTGTATTTGATTTCTACTTAACCAGCTGCGAGGCAATCCTCAACAACACAGTTAATGTTAAATTGGTTAAGTAATGATGTGTATTTGATTCCTACCTAACCAGCTGCAAGGCAATCCTCAACAACACAGTTAATGTTAAATTGGTTAAGTAATGATGTGTATTTGATTCCTACTTAACCAGCTGCGAGGCAATCCTCAACAACACAGTTAATGTTAAATTGGTTAAGTAATGATGTGTACTTTGATTCCTACTTAACCAGCTGCGAGGCAATCCTCAACAACACAGTTAATGTTAAATTGGTTAAGTAATGATGTGTACTTTGATTCCTACTTAACCAGTTGCGCTGCAATCCTCAGCAACGCAGGTAATGTAAATTGGTTAAGTATCAGTACAGATGTGTACTTTGATTCCTACTTAACCAGTTGCGCTGCAATCCTCAGCAACGCAGGTAATGTAAATTGGTTAAGTATCAGTACAGATGTGTACTTTGATTCCTACTTAACCAGTTGCGCTGCAATCCTCAGCAACACAGGTAATGTAAATTGGTTAAGTATCAGTACAGATGGGTACTTTGATTCCTACTTAAGCGATTTAACATTAACTTTGTTGTTGAGGATTGCCTCGCAACCATATGAACACTTATTGGAATTATTATGTGATATAGTGACTTGGTGACAACTGCTGTTTGTTGTAACTAATATCAGCTACTAGGTGTTAAATACAGATAAGCATACTAAATTACGAATAATGCACATTAATAGAACAAGAAAACAACAAGAAACAAGCAAATGCATGATCGCTTCCCACCCCGTTCCACACCCCTATGTCTGTCATAACCCTACACATCACCACCTCTGTCTGTCTGTCTGTCTGTCTCTCTCTCTCTCTCTCTCTCTCTCTCTCTCTCTCTCTCTCTCTCTCTCTCTCTCTCTCTCTCTCTCTCTCTCTCTCTCTCTCATGTGTGTGTGTTTGTGTGTTTGTGTATATCTACTCACGGAAATAGTTATAATTCCAGTATAGAAATAAGTACCATGCCACTGTTCCTCATTATAGTAATAACTGAATATTAATTTATAAGAGTTATATAAATTTGTCTTAGGTACTTAAGTTAGATACACAAACCACAAATGATGATGTAATGAAACCTGTAAGTGAAATACTATAAATGTACTAATTAATTTTAAAATTTCTTGTTCATGTTCTTAACATTTTGGAATAAAAAGAGTTATTTTTTAAAATATGTATTAAATCATAATAATATTCAAACATTAAAAAAATTATTTTTTATATTTTTTTTTTAATTAATTATTATTATTATTATTTTAACACCAAGATCTAAGGTTAACA
This sequence comes from Gigantopelta aegis, assembly GCF_016097555.1. NCBI lineage: Eukaryota > Metazoa > Mollusca > Gastropoda > Neomphalida > Peltospiridae > Gigantopelta > Gigantopelta aegis. The sequence continues at coordinate 37,521,142 of NC_054708.1, read as the reverse complement.
AGTATATATGACATTATGTTGTGTTCATATAATTTATTGTAATAATTTTTTTTTTTTTTAACTTGCAATTTTAGGTTAAATTAAATTGTGTGCATTTAAAAACTTTACTGCTTTTTGACAAAATCTCCTGCTTTTTCAATACCGGTACACACCTGCTGCTTTCTCTTGACTAAAGATTGACAGGTTTGATCCCGACCCAAATTTAATATGAAAACAAAGGCATAAAGAACAACTATTTAAACTACATGACATCATTTTGTAATGTTTGTCAAATGATTACTGACATTTAGTACCAGCAAGATCATTGGTAGCAAACCATACTGACAACAATCAACAAATAATTCTCTACATGTTTTAGTCCTTAATGAATCTAAGTTCTGGTTTGTTCTCTACTTGCAGATAGAGGCAGAGGCTGACATGGATAGTGTGTTCAAGGATGTTGAAAAATTCATGGACAGTCATCAGTGGTAATTTGTATCTGACTGTAACAGTTAAACCACTACAAAATTATAATATTTTTTGAATAAATAAATAATAGTAAATAGCTGTAAATTGGTTTATTTATATTTATTTGTCTTCCAATGTCATTTTAGAGATAACTGAATGAGAATCTCAAAGAATTGGAAAGAAATGAAGACTATCTACACAATTGTTGTGCATTAATGTTGTCTTATAGAAGACATATTTCTTATTCTGTGTATATGTATGTTGCCATAAATGAAACACACAAACTTTCATTGTTTAATTTCAGTGTTTGCTCAATGTTAAATATGCTATAGGCTGTATTGTATTATATTTGATTTAATATTAATTTTCTTCTACCAATTACAATGTTGAATACTATTTGAACATTATGAAATTCTTATACACTACTGAGAACAAGTGGTATCTTTTGATACATAAAATAAGAATTGTGCTGTTTCATACAGCATAGTTTTACTTCTTTTGTTACACTGAGCTCTAAATATTTTAATCTTTTTATATCGGTATTTTACTCTTATATGCTTATAATATATATTATATTGTATTTTAAATTATTACAAACTTATGAAACATCATCTTGTATTGTGACAATTACTTATTTTTGCTATACTTAAGTTAATGCATAAATATTTTCTTTATTGTAAAGAATTGTAAATACAGGTTTATTTAATTTTATTAGATAATTGCAGGTTTTGTTTTGTTTTGTTGTTTTGTTTTGTTTTTTGTTTTTTTATAAAAGGCATTGTTTCTTTGGTTCATTTTTGTGCACAATATTTTGGCAAGTCCAGATCCCAATACATGCAAAAAGCACATCAGACTCTCTGACTTTTATAAAATTCGAGTCCAATGGTCTCTTTCAATATGTCTGATGATAATACATCACATAATTAATATCATAAAAGTCCTGCACTTTTCGATCTAATCATGAACAAACAGACTGAAACAGTAAATAGAATGATTGTTTCCTCATGAACAAACAGACTGAAACACAGTAAATAGAATGATTGTTTCCTCATGAACAAACAGACTGAAACACAGTAAATAGAATGATTGTTTCCTCATGAACAAACAGACTGAAACACAGTAAATAGAATGATTGTTTCCTCATGAACAAACAGACTGAAACACAGTAAATAGAATGATTGTTTCCTCATGAACAAACAGACTGAAACAGTAAATAGAATGATTGTTTCCTCAGGTTATGTCATTTCAAGCTGTCACTTGTATACTAGGGCCAAAATGTTTCAAGTAACTTCACTTTATCATTGTTCAAATTTGTCCAGCTGATACATTATCATATTGTGTTTAATAAAACAAAATGCAAGATCCATGCAAAGAGTTTGCAAAGTAAAATGTTCTCATTAATTGTGCTTTCTTGGTAGGTCTCACTGTATTGGTGTCAGGCTCACTGTCAGTAAATAGAGTGTCCTAGATGCACTTAAATTGTTCATCTCAAAATTATATGCACTGACCTGTATTTATAACTATTATGTGAAGGCCTATCCATTTGTCAGTTCATTATTTGTTCTGTGGTTTGCTATTACACTGTTTTAGGCAGAATCGTCAAACTTGGAGTAGAAATATATTCTGGAAAGACTGCAGGTTGCCTACTATAATTGGCTCACTGAATACAAACAGATAATCTAATGTGGGATGTCAGTGGGTTTGTTTTAGCAAAACTATGTCACTGTGCAACACTGGATATACTAGTACATATAGAATACTAAACAAGCTTGCCTGTCATATCATTTTTTATGAACTGAGTGAACAGGTTTGGTATCTGATGAGCAATAGTGAGTCAGATACCAGCACTGTTCACGAGTTTCATAAAAATGGTATGACAGGCAAGCTAGTTTAGTATTTTATTTATTATAAACCAACTGCAAACAAGCCAAGCAAGCAGATATCGAGACCTACTACACGTTATTTTTCTGCGAATTGGGTCAGCAAGTGATCTACACATGTACGTCACGCCAATATTACACTAGTTAGATATTGAGTGATTGTTATGACATGAGCAATATCTTACACTGGTCACGTCACGCCAGTATTACACTAGTTAGATACTGAGTGATTGTTATGTCATGAGCAATATCTTACACTGGTCACGTCACGTCAGTATTACACTAGTTAGATACTGAGTGATTGTTATGTCATGAGCAATATCTTACACTGGTCACGTCACGTCAGTATTACACTAGTTAGATACTGAGTGATTGTTATGTCATGAGCAATATCTTACACTGGTGTGTAATAAAAGAAAATAGTTACAACTATTTCCTTACACTAGTATATCCAGTGTTGCACAGTTACAAGACAAGTCTGTTAAATATCTTGTAAATGGTACTATTGCCAATGATTTCCACTTTGTATTGGACAGTGTGGTGTACCAGTGCTTGATAAAAATGAGTATTTCTGATGTGTAGTTTAAGAACAGTATATATTGTAACATGAAGGCAAATGAGTCACAGTGTTAGTACATGTCTTTTAATGGTCTTCATAGACAGACTTGGTTAATTAAATGGATATGAAGGTTTCAAATATTACTTGATATGAAGAAGAATAATGTAACATAGAAAATATTCCTGCAATGTTTTTTGTTTGTTTTCACCTTGATGATGAACAATTTCTATGGTAGTCTGTATAATATTTTAATCTGTACTCGATAGTGTATCTTAAAGTGCCTTACATGTATATTGATGTTACATTAATTGCAGTTAATAAATATTATATAATACAGAAATTGGTGTCTATTTTATAATTTATATATGTAACCTTAGAAGAGACTTTGTTCTGGTGGTACCGGCGTCGTGGTTAGGCCATCGGTCTACAGGCTGGTAGGTACTGGGTTTGGATCCCAGTCGAGGCATGGGATTTTTAATCCAGATACCGACTCCAAACCCTGAGTGAGTGCTCCGCAAGGCTCAGTGGGTAGGTGTAAACCACTGACCAGTGATCCATAACTGGTTCAACAAAGGCCATGGTTTGTGCTATCCTGCCTGTGGGAAGCGCAAATAAAAGATCCATTGCTGCTAATCGGAAGAGTAGCCCATGTAGTGGCGACAGCGGGTTTCCTCTCAAAATCTGTGTGGTCCTAAACCATATGTCTGACGCCATATAACCGTAAATAAAATGTGTTGAGTATGTTAAATAAAACATTTTATGACACGCAAATGCGTGAAGCGTTCCATATTTTTCCGTGGTCTAGTGGATAAGCTGCTGGACAATCAAGCTGACGACAGTGGTTCAAATCCCGTCAAAGCTGGCTCACACATTCATTCATCTTTCTCATCTATCACCCTCTGCCTATCATTCTCATTATCTTAATATAAAAAACTTTACAATTTCTCCCACGATTTCAATCTGTTTCGACTTTCTGTCAATTTCCTCCGACTCTGAGCTGTCCACACCATCGCCTACCTGTCTCAACTTTCTCCATAGGTGCAGTCTCTGTGTATATCCCTGCACCCACCTGGCATCCTCGTCCTCTGCCACTAATAAAGCTGGTCTGACCCACAGCACTAACTACTGACCGCCGGTAGTAGGGGTGCATAGTAGGTGGTTACAAGTTCCTCTTAACAATGCCAGAAGTAACTACTGAACACTCCCCGAAGTGGTCAGACTAAGCCCACAGCTAAAAGCTGATGGGGAACAGGAGTGTGGCACATATAGCCACAAGAGACAAGCACTGGGTTGTGGAAGTGGACAGCGAAAGAAGTTGAAAGATAGGAGGAGTTGCCAGATCGGGAAGAAATGAGATGGAATTCAAAGGAGGGAAAGGAAAGGGAGTACTGGGATAAAAAAAACACAAAAAAACCCATTTCTTTCTTTCTTGTTCTGGTGGCCTGCACAACACCTATATTAGATATTGAACAACTGTTGAGGATTTGTTGACAATAACATAATAGTTATATGCATGTGTGTAATTTGAATGAAAATATATAACCACTGTTTGTTTTCATGGGATGATTCCAGCAGATGTGTTTGGAAGTGAACATATTAGGTGATAATATCACTGGCTTTATCACAAATCCAAATATTTTGTGATAAATATTAGAAATCCAACGAAACACACTTATATTATCCCTATTCTAATACTACACTTATTAGGAGTGTCTGTAACAAATTTTATTGTGTTCTTATTAAAGAAATCCCACAAACCTTAAAAACCCATTTATCATATTCTTCTTACTTACAATATTCAGTGAAAACACTTGTAATAAGTAACAGTATACTTAGTTTTGGACAAAAGTACATTAATGGCGTTGGTCTACAAGTTTATAACTTTTACTGACATATTTTATTGTCATACAATTACTTTTGATGAACCTGCCTGTGCCATTTTGGGAATGCAGACTATAGTCCATTCATTCCACAAAATTGTTTTTTTGTAAATAATTTCAGTTTGGTTTGACATAAAAAGAAAAAGGGGCGGGATTTAGCTCAGTTGGTTGAGTGCTGGCTTGGGGTGCTTGCATTGCAGGATCGAATCACCTTGGTGGATCTATTCAACTGAATGGGTTTTTTCTCATTCCAATCAGTGCACCACAACTGATCAAATATCGTGGTATGTGCTTTCCTGTCTGTGGGAAAATGCCTATAAAATATCCTTTCTGCATTTAAAAATGTAGCAGGTTTCCTCAGTTGACAACATGTCAGAATTATCAATGTGCTCCAGTGGTATCGTTAAACAAAACAAACTTTTAGAAGAAAAGTGAAAGTGTTGAAATTACAAAAATGAAATACTACTTTTGTGTGGAACTTAAAAAACAATTGGCTAAGAAAAAATAACTTGTAAAACACATAGTATTAAAAAAGGGTGCCCCCTGTGGGAAGGACTTTAGAAGAGCAAGCGACAAGACACGTGTCACATGATCATATACTAAAAGGCAAAGGTTATTGTGACACACAAAAGACACATAATTGATGACAAGTTTTTACTGCCGAGTATGAAATGTTATAACATGGAAAGAGACCTGTCTGAAGGTATAGACACGAGCAATAGTTTATGAAAAGGGCACACCTGTCATATGCAAATGAGCCACATCACTAGACGGGGTCCAGAGCGAAGTTGACAGTCAGTAGCGAGTGTGTCCACCTTGAGCATTGATACAGGCCTAGCGCCGTCGTCTCATTGAGGCAACTAAACGCTGGAGAAAGGGATGGTACGAGCTGTGAGGTTTGCTGGCTGGAACCTGTTTCGCAGATGCATGGATCTAAGTGTCTTGGCGAGGGGTGTCATGGGTGGTCGGCTGCTACGGGGACATGCACATTTTCTCTGGTTTACATCCATAAATCCATTTACAAATTTATTATTCCAAACAATCCATGTCACAATAACTTTTGCCTGTGTGTGTATATTGACTGCTGCGATCGATCAGTGACCGGATCTTACTTGGGGTGAGTAGGTGTTCATTACTGCTAAGGAAGTGTTAAAAATTACAATGGTACGAAATAATAATAACATCATTTTCATCTGAAATTAGTAACTTTTTAAAATTATTTATATCGACGTTTAAATATAATGGAAGACGAGAAATTAATATAGGCTACTAACGAAAACACGACACATGAGGCTAAATGACAGCATACCGGACACGTTCTCTGAATTTTGTCATCGTGGTAAACGTCGACGCAAAGTCTGGGGTGCCTTCCCCAGAAAGACAATGGAATTTGGGACACGAATTCCATGGTTCCCATCGCTGTCGTGCACACTGAAGTTGATATATATAAAAAATTCTTCCATATGTTCCAGTAAAATATATTCTGTTAGCCTACTGTTAGGTTGTGGATTTTTCTCCACTGAATCAAAAGTTGTGAAAAATTTAGTTTTTACCAAAATGGTGAAAGCATATACAGTATCAGGTAAGTAAAGCCCACATATAGTGAATTCAATTGAAACAGACAAAATGATGAATCCAATGGAATAGAGTGATGTATGTATATAGATAATCTGTTATATGCCAGTTGTATTAGAATGATTAATAAAGTTAAAATTTGTATTTATAGGATATTAAACGAGCTTCCATTTCGTATCATGTTTATGTCCCGAGTGAAATAATTTTCAGTTGTCACAAGCTTTAGCCATAATCTATCTTAATTTATATCACTCAACCTCTTGATTTTATTGAACTCTTTGTGTTTGGATTGTTATTTGTTCAAGCATAATAATATATAAATTTTGACCAAGTGTGGTAGGGGTTAAAAAAAAACCCACCCACTGAATAACGGGTATGACCACCTCTTGAATTGACCACTGCAGTGCATCGCAGGCACATAGAATTGACTAAAGTGTTGATTTCTGCCTGTGGAATATTGTTCCATTCCTGAATGAGCGCTTGACAAAGTTCGTTGACGTTAGCGGGTGGGATGGGACGACGCCTCAATCATCTGTCCAGACTATCCCAGACATGCTCGATGGGGTTGAGATCAGGACTTTTAGCGGGCCAGTCATCAATGAAATCAATGTTATTTGTCCTAAGAAAATTTGCATTGTCTCTAGCTGTATGAGAGGTGGCATTATCATGCTGAAAAATCGAGATGTTGGCGTTGTTATGGAACAGAGGAATGACGTGATGAGCGAGAATGTCATCGCGGTAACGTTGAGCATTTAAATTGCCATCAATGACGACTAGTGGTGAACGATAACCATGGGGAATGGCTGCCTAGACCATGACACAACCCCCACCCCCGAAACGATCTCGTTCAAGAACACAACAGTCAGCATAGCGTTCATTTTTCCTACGGTAGACGCGGTAGACGCGCACCCTGCCATCACCACGTTGTAAAGAAAATCTTAGTCCGGGAGCAGAGTGGGTTAACCTTGCAATGTTGTATTAAGGGTTTTTTTTCTGTTGATTTTGGTAGCTCAGGGCCTATATTTTCAGAAACTGCTTGCTGACATTTTGTCACCCTTCAGCAATTTGAGATATTCAAGATGGCGTCCAAGATGGCCACCATTACATATAAATGACCATAGCTCGCAACCTATTCATCCTAGGAAGCTAGTTTTCGTGTCTGTACCTAGGTTTTAGGGGTCAACCTATGCATTAGAACCAATTATTGTATTGAAAACGTATTACATCATTGACAATTCCAAGATGGCCGCCATAACACAAAAACTGGCCTATCTCCTATACTATTTACTCTAGGACAGTTATTAAGGTTTCTACCCCTGGGTATTTGGGGGCAACAAATCTGATTTTACTAAATCAAAGTTCATATACTGATCATGTCATCTGGAAATCCAAGGCTGCCAGTTGGTGTATCTTCTATACTACATCGACTACAATGTAATTGTTAAAGTACATTATCAAGCTATGTCAGTACCTTCAGTTACAAGATTCATCGATCAACTATGATATCGGGTTACAGCAACCTTGATTATAACAGGCACAAAATATTGTGCATTTCATGTTTGTGGAGTTGCAACTACAAGCACGTGTACTACATGGAGTAGCACTGTGGCACCCACACTTTATCAGACGTAGTACCATCTCTGGGGCAAGTTCTACTTCATCTGGGAGGGTGACTGGTTGAAGGGACTTATTTTGGTCATCCTGCACCCCAACCAAATTCCGTTGATTCCAGCTGAGGTGGATTCTCTGCTTCAAGTGACTGCCACACCAAGGCCTGATGATGCGCCCTTTTAACGTTTTCCTTGAATGCCTCAGTTGTTGGTGGCAATGTACACAACTTCGGTGTTGATGACCCTCTGCCCGTTTTTGACAGCCAAACCTTTAGCCTTGTCTCCGACATTGAACTACAATTAGTTTGTCCATAACATGCGGAAATAAAGGAAGTAGCCTGTTGAATAACAGATGCCATAGAATTGCCTGGTGTACCCAACAATGAGAGTGAGTGCCCTGATCGAAGCGTTTTGATAGGAGTTGCCTTTCCAATTCCAAAATAGGAGGCAACGGTATCACATCCAGAAAGTGCATGCACCGGCAATATACTTTCTATTATCTCAGAATGCTTTTGCACTGTTTTGCCAATGTCAATCACCGTTCTTCCTTTGATAGGGGATTCCATCAATACAACATTCTTGAGATTCACCCTGTGATAATAATGCACTAACAGTACAAAGACATCAGTGTCATCAGCAACCACAGTGATCTTACTCTCTGCATTTTCCTTAGCACAACTCAAAACCTGTTGAACAATGATGTTATCCGCTTCTTCATGAAAGGTTGCCAAATCTGCTCGTGAGATTACAATTCCGCCCTTGCTTATTTCTATCGGCACAGGATCGGCTCCCATTACCACTAGCTTGTGACCTCGTGTGTTTTCCTCATGAAACTTTTTATCCTGGACTAAATCATCAACTATCAGTTGCATGAGCTGCTTCTTGTTTTTTTGAAGAGGCTAGTAGGACTTTCTGCGCTGGAAGCTTGCTGTTGACTTGCAAGTGATGAACCCTACTAACACCAGCTGCCCTAGTTCCTCAGGCGACACCCTTTGTATTGTACTCAAATATCAGGTGTACGTCCTCAACTTGTAACCTTTTTCCTATGGCACATTTGAAGTTCGCGATATAGTCCTTTACAGTCCCATCAGCAGGCCAAGGAACTACCCAGAGTATCGCTGAGCCATCAAGCACACTAACATTTGCACCACCAGCCATCCTATCAGACACCTCAACCTGGAGAAGTTTCTTCAAGTTTGATTTCAATTTGGCAATCCTCATTTCTCCAGAATCATGAAACATGGATGTTGGAACTGGGGCAAGTTCATGGTCAAGCACACTAGCCTGTAGGCCAATCACCCTTGAGTAAATCAGATTGGTGTCAAATACTTTCACAGCTCTGACCTTCACATGCTTTCTTGCATGGTCCATTGTAACAACCTTCTTTGTTATGGTTTCGTAAAGTTCCCCCCGGTAACCGACTTTAAAAAACTTTCATTTGTTCAACCCCGATTGTGACTGCGTTGTGGACATTGACTTCAGTTGAACCAATCTGTCCGCTCACAACATTGACAGTACCACTTGGTTGTGCAGCAGAATCTAAAGGATCAATGCAAGTGTCCAGGTTTTGTCGGATACCATCTCGGTCTTTCTTGTCTTCAGCGATCCTGGCTTTTGCCTCTTCCTTGTGTGCTGTTACCACCTTGTTTTGAGTGTCCTCATCTATCATGTCATCGAGGTCGGATTCCAATCGGCTGCATGTATGCAGACTAAGTGCTCATACCTTCAGGGTCTCTGGCTTAATCGTAATACCAATTATCCCACCAGGAGCATGACCATACCGCATGAAGGTAGTCTCAATCATCATATCGCTCCAAATGCCATTCCACAATCCAGCAGAATGGTGCATGACATGCTCACCCTTGAGGAAGTGTGACAGTACCTCTTCTGGTAGCCGCTCCATCTCCCGCTGATAGCACAACCCATACCTAGCATAGTTCACATGTCCCGCAGCAAAGAAGTATGCTAGCATTTGCTTGTAGGTAGCCAGATGAAGTGGCCAGTCACCTTCCCATTCAGCTCGTATGAACAATCAGATTTATGTACCATCATTTAGGACATCGCTCAACTAACAATCAACAGAAATAGCTGTTTTAATGGAGTTAAATTCAATAAATATCGAATCTGGACTAGTATTGTGATGTTATTTCCTGAATTGTGTTTGTAAACTGGTGGCCATCTTGGATTTCCAGATGACATGATCAGTATATGAACTTTGATTTAGTAAAATCAGATTTGTTGTCCCCAGATACCCAGGGGTAGACACCTTCATAACTGTGCTAGAGTAAATAGTATAGGAGATAGGCCAGTTTTAGTGTCATGGCAGCCATCTTGGAATTGACAATGATGTAATACGTTTTCAATATAATAATTGGTTCTAATGGATAGGTTAACCCCTAAAACCTAGGTATAGACATGAAAATACCCTTCCTAGCATGAATAGGTCATGCTATTAGGTCATTTATATGTAATGGTGGCCATCTTGGACGCCATCTTGAATATCTCAAATTGCTCAAGGGTGACAGCATGTCATCAAGCAGTTTTTGAAAATATAGGCACGGGGCTACCAAAATCAACAGAAAAAAACAACTTAATACAACATTGCAAGGTTAAGGTAACAAATGGCATTTGGCTCCTGGATTATCTGGATTCATCCGAAAAAAGAACGGTATTCCAGCGTCGCCGTATCCAACGAGTGTGTACACGTGCCCAATTAAGGTCTCACTACACAGATCACTTCCGGGTGAGAGTTCATTGATGACGGTCCACTATAGTTCCTGTTATGGTTCACATATTCACTTCTAGGAAATGGTGAAGAATTAAAACAATATGCATGTTTAATGGTAAGCCTTCTGCCTGTATTTTGCCCATGTTATTTTGTAATATTGTGCATCGATCTTTTGGGACATGGGTATATAGCGCAAGTGACAGCCGGAGTGAATCGGTTAATGAACCACCTGTTCGGACCGGTACTACAGCCAGATGTGGTCATATAGCAAAAAACTGAGACAGAAATGTTCTCAATTTTGGAGTGAAAATAAATGCTTATATAATGTACGTTTGCAATGGTGTATGTGTTTAGTGCCAACGAGAACCCGTTCTATGGGCAATCTTCACTTGAAGTTGGGCAGTTTAACATGGGTTTGAATGGCAGATGACATCTGTGTAGTGAGACCTAAGACGATTTAGACGATGACGTTGCGTTAAAACGCATCCGACGTAAGGACATCGTGCATGTAAACCATTCTCCCGCAGACGATTACGAACAGTTTGCCCACCGATTCGGTTATTATGAAGCCCAGGTGTGTTAGCAGCAGTAGCAGTGGCAGTTTGGAATCGATTGCGCAAATGCGTGTTCATGATATAGCGGTCTTGACCACGCGTTGTAACACGCGGACGTCCACGACGTGGCAAGTCGTTGGTGCTTCCTGTCATTCGAAATCTTACGCGAAGATTTCGTATCGCTCGACTAGAACTCCCAACATGCCTTGCAACGTCTTCTGTCGACATGCCAGCATCAAGCATGCCAATCGCCCGTTCGCATAAATTATTGGGTATTCATGGCAGACTAAAAATGCTACAATGTAAAAAACGTTAATTTTTTTTTTTTTTTTTTTTTTAATTTTACAAATTTTGAAGCGTTTTCGTTCACTTGACAACAATGTCAGTAAGACAAGTAAACAAATTGACCGAATACTACACGGGACATGTCGAACCATGCATGCACGTGCAAACTGAATTTCACATTGTCGACGATTAACAGTGCAAAAATAATCGATAAAATTCATGAATCCTGATAATACAGCTCAAGGCTAATACTACCTATATAATTTCATTACACAATGAATTCTTTAACACAACAAATACTATATGTACAAATCAGAAGTTTCTTTTTTTGTTCAGTATATATATATATATCTATCAAACTTCGGTATCTCGGTGTTGAAGGGACCGAACCACCAAGCTGGAGATATCAGTGGCTCAAGATAAACACAATAGTCGATGATATAAATTATGCCAAACGTATGTGTTTGCAAACTTAACAACAGTCAACGATAGTCAGGGGCGATTCGAATATGAACTGTTTTGTCGATATTTTCGCTGGACATTTTTGTGAATAGCTTGATATTGCATTGTTCGTTCGAACCACCACCCTCCCTCCCCATTATGGGAAAGAAAGGAATGGAGGATTAGGGAGAAATAAAAAGATGGACAGACGGACGGAGGAACGAACTGACAGACAGGATAGATAGACAGATCGATCGACAGGTGGATGGGTTGATAAATTAATAAATAGATCCTACCGGTACTGTACAATGAATATTGTAAATTCATTTTCGCTTTCATATGCCAGTCGTAAAGCACTGGTTGACCAAAGAAAGGGAGAGGGGGGAGGGAGAAAGAAAGAGAAAGAAGAAAAAAAACCTCTTCGTCACCGTACATAAAACATTACTTAAGTGTCATACGAGTCTTTACGTCAATTGGTGGGGGTGCGGTCCACAAACAGACCGGGGTGAATATTAAACAATACCACGTGGCTGCCTGGCCCAGAATGTCAGGTATTTCAATGCATGCATATCCGACGAACCTGGAAGAAAATACGACGATACGGACTAAGAACACATGCAGTCTATTTTCTTTTCTTAATACCCCTAGCCTGCTCGGGTGTGGGAATAAAGTATAAATGACAGGTACAAGATAGCGAAGTTAGTTGTGTCGTATCACCAACATACACCGGTGGGTCAGTATCGTAATATGATCGTTTTGTGTACATATATCATACCACACCAATACAGACGAGAGTGTACATATTACACACACACACACACACACACACACACACACACACACACACACACACACACTGGCAAATAAAAGCAATAGTCAAAGCAGGTAATTTTTTGTTATACTTCGAGGAAAAAACCAACAATGTACCTAGGGACACCAAAATGTGCTCGACATAAGCCTGGTACTCGAGGTTAGCGTGCTCGAGATAAGTGTTCGATTTGGTAACATTACATAGGGAAAATGCCGGGACCGGCAATGGACCTCGAGATATGTTGTGTACTCGAGGTTACCGACGTTTGACTTATATATATATATATATATTAATATATACATTTTATATATATATATATATATATATATTAATATATACATTTTTATATATATATATATATATATATATATATATATATATATATATATATATATATAATATAATATAATATAATATATATATATACTGACGATCAAAAGTAAACCAATTATTTTTTCAAAATATTAAAAACACAAAACACAAGTTGATGCAAATGTTATATTTTGAAAGTATAATAATTTGGCGATAAATAAACACGAGTATACTCAAGCCATAAAATAATATCACAGTGCACAACAGCACTAGGGGTGAAATGTGCGATTTCATAAAGGACCACTCATAACGAAGGTGAATAAATTTGACCACAAAGAACATGTTTCAATAGCGTGTATGTCCACCATGTGCAAGTATGCAAGCAAGCATGGACCCGACGTCGGACAGTTTGTTAAGCGCCTAATGACAACATCAGGTATTGCCCTCCACTCCTGCCTTAGTGCCTGTACCAACTGATCCCTGTTCACTGGAGGGTTAGGACAACGTCGAATTCGCTGGCCAAGATGATCCCACAAATGTTCTATCGGCGACAGGTCAGGTGAACGGGCTGGCCATTGCAAAACACTGACGTTGTTTTCGACGAAGAACTGTTGCAACACACGAGCTCTGCGAAACAAGAGTCTAGGATGGTGTTGCAACGGTAACAGGACGAGACGTAAAATCTTGTTGATGTAACGGTGTGCGTTAAGATTTCCGTCAGTGACAATAAGGTCTGTCCGCTGTTGGCCACAAATACTGCCCCAAACCATCACAGATCCACCACCACCAAACGGTTCAGTCTCCTGAACACAGCACGGAGCTGTTCTCCCTCTTCTGCACGTCGGTATATCCGAGTCCTGCCATCAGCTCTGAATAACTGGAACCTGCTCTCATCAGAAAAGAGTACACGTTGCCAGTTCCGATGTTGCCAACGTTGAAACTGACGTGCCCAACGTAAACGTCGAAGTCGATGTTGCCTCGTCAATGTCATCCCTCTGAATGGTCGACAGGCCTGATACCATGCTGTCGTAGTCGACGTACAGTGTGACGACTGATGACCTTTCCAAGGCCAGTCGCTGCAGATGACGTCACAGTGAGGAATCTGTTACGTAAGTGTAAGATGCGGAGATGGCAGTCCTCGTTGGCTGTTGTGACGCGGGGTCTTCCACTTCGTGGTCTTGTCAGCAGTCCTGCCAGTCACCCTGTAACGCTGTATTAACCTGGTGATCGTCAATTTTGTGCAATTCAGGATTCTTGCAACATGGGCATAACTCGCACCCACCTGCACCCATCTTCATAAATCAAGGCTAATATTCTTCCTCGTATTCAGCCTTGATACATGTAGTCAAGATTACTGATATCCACTACTAGCGCCCTCTATTGGAAGAAAATTTGTAACACCGATTATGTCCCTTACACGATGACGTCGCTGACCAATCACAGCATCGGTAACATGTGACAATCTTGAAAGCAATATCAAAAATTAACCGCCGGACGCTGACGCTGCCATCTTTGTTTACAATAACAAGGGAATCTATAAGGAGCGTTGCGATTCGTTGCAATCAGATCTCATCGCATCCAATGAAATTTAAGCATTTTGTGGCACGATTTCTTGACGACATGTATCAAGGCTGAATACGAGGAACGAATATTAGCCTTGATTTATGAAGATGACCTGCACCATACCAATAGCTGTCTCCCTTTCTTCAGCAGTTGGCCTTGCCATGTTCTCTGGTGTTTTATTGTTGACTGAGGCATGTTCTAAGCAATGGCACCTTTTTTTTATACCCTTATGTGCACGAGTATCATGTTTCTCGTGCAGTATACATTTGATGAATAAACTCATTTTGCACGTGCGGCATCGCCCAAACGCAGCAATGTGCGACTATTCGTCATTGATTGCATTATAACGAACAATACTGGAACCTATCTAACCTTCCATGAACGTGTATTGTGTTTATTTATAATAAAAATAATTTGTACACTTTCTTTTGATCGTCAGTTTATATATATATATATATATATATATATATATATATATATATATATATATATATCGCCGGATATACGGTAAAACATGTTTTGTTTAACGACACCCCTAGAGCACATTGCTTTATTCATCATTGGCTATTGGATGGCAGACATCTGGTATGCACATCTGACAGACAGGATAACACATACCACGGTCTTTGATATACCTGTAGTGGTGCACAGGCAAGAACGAGAAATAGACCAATGGGTCCACCGACGGGGATCGATCCTAAACCGACCGCACATCAAGCGAGCGCTTTACCACTGGATTAAGTCCTGCTTCGACATACGATGAAGTCATCCGTTAAAGGTAGGGTCAACTCCAACAAGAGCCTTGTGTATTGGAAAGATGCATACCCGGACCACCAACACATACTGACACTTTAAAGGTAGGGTCAACTCCAACAAGAGCCTTGTGTGTTGGAAAGATGCATACCCGGACCACCAACACATACTGACACTTTAAAGGTAGGGTCAACTCCAACAAGAGCCTTGTGTGTTGGAAAGATGCATACCCGGACCACCAACACATACTGACACTTTAAAGGTAGGGTCAACTCCAACAAGAGCCTTGTGTGTTGGAAAGATGCATACCCGGACCACCAACACATACTGACACTTTAAAGGTAGGGTCAACTCCAACAAGAGCCTTGTGTGTTGGAAAGATGCATACCCGGACCACCAACACATACTGACACGTTCAAGGTAGGGTCAACTCCAACAAGAACCTTGTGTGTTGGAAAGATGCATACCCGGACCACCAACACATACTGACACGTTCAAGGTAGGGTCAACTCCAACTAGAGCCTTGTGTGTTGGAAAGATGCATACCCGGACCACCAACACGTACTGACACGTTAAAGTTAGGGTCAACTCCAACAAGAGCCTTGTGTGTTGGAAAGATGCATACCCGGACCACCAACACGTACTGATACTTTAAAGGTAGGGTCAACTCCAACAAGAGCCTTGTGTGTTGGAAAGATGCATACCCGGACCACCAACACGTACTGACACTTTAAAGGTAGGGTCAACTCCAACAAGAGCTTTGTGTGTTGGAAAGATGGATACTCGGACCACCAACACATACTGACACTTTAAAGGTAGAGTCAACTCCAACAAGAGCCTTATGTGTTGGAAAGATGCATACCCGGACCACCAACACATACTGACACTTTAAAGGTAGGGTCAACTCCAACAAGAGCAATGTGTGTTGAAAAGATGCATACCCGGACCACCAACACATACTGACACTTTAAAGGTAGGGTCAACTCCAACAAGAGCCTTGTGTGTTGGAAAGATGCATACCCGGACCACCAACACATACTGACACTTTAAAGGTAGGGTCAACTCCAACAAGAGCCTTGTGTGTTGGAAAGATGCATACCCGGACCACCAACACATACTGACACGTTCAAGGTAGGGTCAACTCCAACAAGAACCTTGTGTGTTGGAAAGATGCATACCCGGACCACCAACACATACTGACACGTTCAAGGTAGGGTCAACTCCAACAAGAACCTTGTGTGTTGGAAAGATGCATACCCGGACCACCAACACATACTGACACGTTCAAGGTAGGGTCAACTCCAACAAGAACCTTGTGTGTTGGAAAGATGCATACCCGGACCACCAACACATACTGACACGTTCAAGGTAGGGTCAACTCCAACAAGAACCTTGTGTGTTGGAAAGATGCATACCCGGACCACCAGCACATACTGACACTTTAGCAAATGAAAAACGCGTAATTTTAGAGTTCATAAAAAAAACCCATGATTATTCCTGCTAACTGGGGGCAGCCATTTTGTTTCGTTTTTGTGACGTCCGGTGGGATAGCTTGGGGCGAAGTGACGTCAGCTCCTGACCATCTCCTGTATGTACAGTGTAAACAAAAGAGTAATTTTCGACAAGGCGCTTCTCTTTGATCAACCTGACTTGTAAAACAGCATAAATGACGTAATAATATAATAAACTATTTAACTAAATATATTTCAAGTTGCATTAATGGAACAAAATGGGGTTATAGTATTTTTCTCTGTTTAATAATCCAAAGAAAAAATGTACACTATTACGCCTATTGATATGCTACGTTGGAGCAAAAACGACAACTCACGATACACAAGTCGGCAAGTGATAATTTTCTTTTCTTTGGGACTACGTAATTGGTCAGTTCTGTGGTTGTAGATGGAAAAGTCTTCTTAATCAATAGTTTTACAGAACTATTTACAATAATAAACCATGTCCATTACAATTTTAGGGGCGACCGGTAATATTCCACAATACCGGTATGTATTTTGTGTCTAGACAGCGTCAATTAATTGGCTCGTCTGGTTACCAATCAAATACACACCTGCCAATCAGAAATCACAGGTAGAAGCAACTAACAGCATAGACAAATTGACTAAGAAAACACTCCGTGTATCATTTCAGTACGTAGGTTAATGCATGGGAAAAACATTGTTAATTGTTTCGACTTGTTGTGTAGCCACTTTGACAATGGTATTTTATTTTGTATTGAAAAATAATATATATAGTGCTGGATATATTTACTGTTGGCTTACTGGGATGTGTATTATTACAGAACATTGCAATGTATGACTATTTATCACCCCGCAAAAAACAGGTAGATTGTGTTTTTCTAGTTCTAAGGCTCATTCCTGACGTAACGCGTTAAGTATTACGTAACCACCAGCACGCCAGAGGGCGTACTCACTGAGATGGTACAAAATGGCTGCGCCCGTTATATATAATAGTCGTCACATTTAACCGTTTTATCTTTCCTGTCCTGGACAGAGGGAACCGGCCAAGGCCGGTCCCTGTGGCCAGGATAGGCGTGTGCTACAACAGCTTGCTCTGAATGTGCACGTAAATCTCTTTAAATAAAATAAAAATAAATAACCGTTTTATTAATTAACTATACGATTATACGTGTTGATATTAAGCAATAATGTGCATTATATATCGTTAAATATGCATACCAGGCCAAATGCCTTAATTGTCCTCTCCTTTAAGATAACATACAAGTAGGTTAACTTGCTACGTGTCCTTCCTGGATGTGTGAACATTTGTAACTTGGCACCCCCGATACCAGCAGTAAACAAAAAGCGACTAGTGGCCCACAATACGCATGTACAATAACGACCAGGATCTAAACGGCGTGATAACGGCGTGATAACGCACCCGAGGATAAAGGAGTTTACTTGGAAATTTTAAAATAATGGGGGGGAAAGTCGACGATGTCCAAAACGAATCAAAGATTGGTGAGTTACTTTCTTATTTTTCATACCTACCACACACTGACCAGGTGATGTTAGAGGTTCTGTGATGTGGGACAGATGCGACCATCTTGCCTTTCATATATTCCGGTGTAGCTCTATTGACACGATTGGTCGTTACTAATTGTATGGAAGAATTGTCCTTTTGTTATAATACGCTGTACTCTTCATCACAATTTTGCCTGATATACGTACAATTCGACTTGCAAATATTCAAGATTAAAAGACACGAAATGCTTGTGTTAGATACCTGTTGAATAACGTGTTTTTAACTACGATTATTCGGTGTCAGTTTAAACAAAATCCTCGGAGATCCGTGTCTAACTTTAAGATCGAGTGCTTTGAGAAATAAAATTTGAACAAACATTATTAAAGGAACTTTCTTTTACTGAGATATGCCATTTCTTAAAGATACAATGTCATCTTTGTTTCTGCGCCTAAACTATTTATTACTTCTTATTGGTGATATATATCTGCAGTTACACAAAACGATTTCATCTCTAAAGGCATTTACATGTTGAAAAGAAAAACAAACAACAACACAAAGCAAAACCCACACACAAACAAATAACAAAGGACCTATCTTTACACTGAAATCACTGTATTGTGACAGGCCGAAAATGGCAGACAATATACCTCAAAAGGGATTGATACTATTTTCGAATCACATATTATACATATTATGTTGTGAAAATGAGAAATGGAAGATATACTTTTCCTGTCTCTCACCCCAACCCCCACCCCCATCGCGCTATTTTTAATTTGTGATGTAATTTTATTTAAGCGTATTCGCAAATTTCTAGAAAAACGCTCGGATACGCGAGCGAATTTTTTAAGGGGATCGGGTATTGCTTCACTTTCGCCTGCGCACATTCCTGTCAGTCAATACAGTTTTATTTTTTTATTTTTTTTTACGCAATACTTTTCATGTGTCAATAACTGCACTGCTGTTTATCATAATTAAAAAATATACAGTATGTAAGGTAACAACGCCACGATAACAACTAACTTCATACAAAGGTGAAACTGATAATCGCCATAGATACTACCTCGTGCGTAATTCATAGGTCAAACTTAACTGATTTCGTTGCTGGTAGAAACGGTAAATAAACAGTCGTATCGGCTAATAAGGATTACTATGCTGTATGTTTTGGTGCACATGAATTGCTGTCGATGCAGTTTGATTAATTAAAGGGTGGGTCTCAAATTGCATACTGGCCATATGTATTTCTTCATTTTTCTTATGATTATAACTAAAACTAAATTAAAGATTATACCTCGAAATACTTGGCCACAAAATATTACATCAAAATAATTTAATTTACTACTATTTTAAGACTAAGTGAGCCGCTAGGAAGTAAAGTGGACTGTCATACAAATCGGATTTTTAAAAATTATTATTATTTATTTATTTATTTATTTAAGTATTTTATTATTATTTTTATTTTATTTTATTTTATTTTATTTTAATTATTTAATTATTATTTATTTATTATTATTATTATTATTTTTTTTTTTTTTTTTTTTTTTTTTTGGGGGGGGGGGGTCCATCGTATTAATATTGTCGCATTTCTGCATACAGTCTACAGTGGATTAGACCTTTTAGGGTTAATGTCATAATGCTCACAGAAAAAGATTTTCTCACTATAACTCAACTTTCTGTCAGCAGTAAAGCGGGCTAACCCGTTTCTATGTTTGGCTAACCCAACATGTTCACGTTATCTTAGTATCTTAGAATTAAAGTGGGCTAATCTACAATATTCAAGATGGCGGTACCAGGAAGTTTGATACTATTACTGCTGTAACCCTAACCCTAACCCTCGAAAATAGAAGGAGGCCAAAATTACTGACATTGTTAAAATATATTTCCCCAGTTCACCATCAGTTCTATCATTCTTTGAAAGATGCTCATACGGTTGGAAGAGAATATAATGGTATCGGATGATCTCGCTATCGCACTGTACAAATGAATGTCAATACAGATCTACGACTGCATTGTTCGTGTTGCAATAACTCAACTGTATCTTATAGCAAAGAATATAAAACAAAATATATCAGTAACTTGACATACAATACTAAATTGCTTACTCCTAGAATTTCTTTTAATAATTTGTGAACAGATGTTTGTGTTAAAGTTTTACGAATTAAACATAACTAACTGTTCTTGCCATTTGACTAAGAACTTAAAAGACTGTGTTTTAGTTCTAAGTAATTAACATTTTATATACATATAAACATTAACCCCCCCCCCCTATTTTGGTTAATATGTGATACAAAATTATTATTATTATTATTATTATTATTATTATTATGTAGAAATTTAAGGTTTACACCAATGGTTAAACAAAAACATACAATATTGTGCTATCTGATATGTTATAAATATAGTTAAACTTCGAACCCATTTTACTTGAATTGTTAAACATGTGGGACAGCCTACTTTACTTCCCAGCGGCTCATTTTATATTATTAGGAACTGTGTTAAAAGTGGCCGACAGGTTATCACGTGATCGATCTCAAAGCTAGATAGGCTGGTTCTCCCAACTTATCTGTCTATATTTAATGTGAAAAATGAGCGAATCGACATCACTAAAACCTTCACGAACTACATGAGGATGAATATTTGCAGACGGTGATTGTAGTGTGTAACTTGCAACGAATTTAACAGATTTAATAATAGACTTCCATGTGTGTGCATTCGTACGTACCCACCAGACTCAAGTGTCCAGTGGACACATCAAACTCTGTACTGTAATCATTGACGGAGGAAGCGAGGGGAGGGGGTATGTGCCCCCCCCCCCCCACTTTGTAGCAGCAGAAATGGTTTTCATATATTTATACATGTATATATGTTTGTGTGCGCCCCTCCCCACCCCCGACACACACCACACACACCCTTTTTGGCACCTTCCTTCGCCCGTGTGTAATTACTTTTAAAAAGCGTGTAAGTTCTCGTTAACCCGGGTAGACCACGCAGCTATCAAATTAATAGTGTATTTACTACGGTTTTTGTATATATGTATATACAATTTGAACTGTACTTGTACTATTCACATTCACAGTCGTCAAAAGCTTCTGTACTCTGAAAATCTTTCTGCACATTTAGAAACTTTCTTACTTCAGTCTTTCGTTGTCCATATTTACTAATCTGCAGTATTGTTTAACATGCTTTCTTTGTGAAAGAGAAACAGGTACCCATCCCATATCATCCAGAACTGCAAGAACTCGTAACATTAATAATGTTCTCGTTCCAACCAGTGTACCACAACTGGACAAAGGCCGTGGTATGTGCTTTCCTGTCTGTTGGAGAGTGCATATAAAAGAACCTTTGCTGCATTAGGAATATGTAGCGGGTTTCCTCTGTCGACTAAATGTCAGAATTATCAATGTGCTCCAGTGGTATCGTTAAACAAAACAAACTTTGAGAAGAAAAGTTAAAGTGTTTTGAAATTACAAAAACGAAATACTATTTTTGTGTGTAACTTAAAAAACAATCGGCTCAGAAATAAATAACTTGTAGTAAGATTCATAGTATTAAAAAAGGGCGCCCCCTGTGGGAAGGACTATAGAAGAGCAAGCGACAAGACACGTGTCACATGATCATATATTGACTGCTGCGATCGATCAGTGACCGGATCTTACTTGGGGTGAGTGGGTGTTCATTACTGCTAAGGAAGTGTTAAAAATTACAATGGTACGAAATAATAATAACATCATTTTCATCTGAAATTAGTAACTTTTTAAAATTATTTATATCGACGTTTAAATATAATGTAGGACGAGAAATTAATATAGGCTACTAACGAAAACAAGACATATGAGGCTAAATGACAGCATATCGGACGCGTTCTCGGAATTTTGTCATCGTGGTAAATCCTGGTTGCCCATCACAGCGGACGTATATTGTCTGATTTATCACAAAAATTAAATAACAGGGTTTCTGCCAGAAAGAAATATTTGGGATACCAAAGGCGCCTCGCCTGCCCCAGAAAGACAATGGAATTTAGGATCCCTCAGACGCGTTTTCCAGCCGCCTGTGATACAAATTCCTTGGTCCCCATCGCCGTCGTGCACACTGAAGTTGATATATAAAAAAAAATTCTTCCATATATGATGAAAATATTTGGGAAAATGTGTCCGAGCATTATAAATCAAATTAAATGTTCCAGTAAAATATATTCTGTTACTGTTAGGTTGTGGATTTTTCTCCATTGAATCAAAAGAGTTGTGAAAATTTTCGTTTTTACCAAAATGGTGAAAGCATATTATACATGTATCAGGTAACTAAAACCCACATATAGAGAACTAAATTGAAAAAGACAAAATGATGAATCCAATGGAATAGAGTGATGTATTTATATAGATAATCTGTTATATGCCAGTTGTATTAGAATGATTAATAAAGTTAAAATTTGTATTTATAGGATATTAAACGAGCTTCCATTTCGTATCATGTTTATGTCCCGAGTGAAATAATTTTCAGTTGTCACAAGCTTTAGCCATAATCTATCTTAATTTATATCACTCAACCTCTTGATTTTATTGAACTCTTTGTATTTGGACAATCTGATTAAAATTAGCTCTACTGGGTCTACCAGTAGATCTAACAGTATTGCGTGGATTCTTATGTCCAGGTGACATTTCATCTATAAATAACAATTTAAATATCGACCAATTACTCTCTTATAGCGTTATTCGGGAGCATACAAATTCTAAAAATATCGGACGAGACTATTTATGCAATAGGCGAATTTGTTGGTTTATTTCAACATTGAAAAAACAGGGGGGGGGGGGGGAGTGCAGAAATACACTCTGGATTGTATACTAGTATAAACAGATTTTATGGCTATACCATCACGAGTTTTTTTTTCGTCTTGAAACGAATTAAATATTTAAACAATTATATTGCAATTAGTTTCCGGCATACTTCGTAATTCACCCGAATCATTTCGTATACCCTCGGCATAATCCCGAATCTTTTCAAATTCTTTTCAAATCACTTGCATGATTTTGCAAGTAAGGTTTTGATTGATCGAATGAAAGGTCAACTGGACATGAGCTCCAACGGGCTGCTGTTAGATCCACTTGTAATAGTGGAGCTAATTTTAATTAGATTGTGTATTTGGATTGTTATTTATTCAAGCATAATCTTTAATATATATATATATAACAGTGTTCTAGCTAGGATTTTGATGGGGCAGGGCGCTAATTTAATTGTAGGGCATTTTTAACGCGAAAATCTTATTTTTGAGACAAGTGCTGGATATGATCGAATTTTTTACATTCCTAAATATCATATATGTAGGAATATCTATGCTGGTTTTAATTTACAAAACGTTTTTGGAGGGAGGGGGGCAATCAATTTCTAAACCCAAATTTATTATTCTTGAATTTGGATGTTTGATGAAACAGTACATTCATCGCCGTATGCAATATTATTGTACTAATGTACTAAATATAGACAGTATTAAAAAAATCTCGTTCCAGCCAGGGCAACACGACTGGAATGTGCCGTGGTATGTGCTATCCTGTCTGTGGGATGGTGTATATAAACGATGAAACTAATGGAAAAAAGTAGCGGTTTTTTTCTCTGAGACTAAATTTCTAAATTACCAAATGTTTGACATCCAATAGCCGATTATTAATAAATCAATATGCTCTAGTGGTGTACTCTTCATAACAATTTTGCCCGAGACACGTACAGTTCGCATTGCAAATATTCAACGATTAAAAGACACGAAATGCTTGTGATACGATACCCCTGAGTAACTTGTTTTTAAACTACGATTATTCGGTGTCAAACACATGACTTGTGACACTTGAATTAGTAGGTTTAAACAAAATCCTCGGAGATCCGTGTCTAACTTTAAGATCGAGTGCTTTGAGAAATAAAACTTGAACAAACACTATTAAAGGAACTTTCTTTTACAGAGATATGCCATTTCTTAAAGATACAATGTCATCTTTGTTTCTGCGCCTAAACTATTACTTCTTATTGGTGATATATATCTGCAGTTACACAAAACGATTTCATCTCTAAAGGCATTTACATGTTGAAAAGAAAAACAAACAACAACACAAAGCAAAACCCACACACAAACAAATAACAAAGGACCTATCTTTACACTGAAATCACTGTATTGTGACAGGCCGAAAATGGCAGACAATATACCTCAAAAGGGATTGATACTATTTACGAATCACATATTATACATATTATGTTGTGAAAATGAGAAATGGAAGATATACTTTTCCTGTCTCTCACCCCAATCCCCACCCCCATCGCGCTATTTTAATTTGTGATGTAATTTTATTTAAGCGTATTCGCAAATTTCTAGAAAAACGCTCGGACAGGCGAGCGAATTTGTTTTAGGGGGATCGGGTATTGCTTCACCACCCCTTCTGCGCATGCTCCTGTCAGTCAATACAGCTTTTTATTTTTATTTTTGTTACGCAATACTTTCCATGTATCAGTAACTGTACTGCTGTTTATCACAGTTACAAAAAGTATACAGTATGTAAGGCGATAACGCCACGATACAACTAACTTCATACAAAGGTGAAACTGATAATCGCCATAGATACTACCTCGTGCGTAATTCATAGGTCAAACTTAAAGGCATATTGTCACAGACCACTGACCTATTACTTGGCCTAGCAAAGCATTACCTGAAAATATATATATTTGATTTGTCCCTAAATGTACTTTATTCAACCATCTATGTAACAACCATAATCCACTTATTAATAATATTTTGTAAAAAATAATTGAATTATGGCAATGGTCCATAATTCAAAAACTAACATTGCTGAGAGGGTTGACATGGATTTCACTTCATCATGGTGTAGTTAAAGTGATGCAATAGCTAGACTTGGTCTGCAAAAATTAATGTAATTTTGATTTATTATCCATTTTTAGAGAAATAAGGTGTTTAAATCTGTGACAGTATGCCTTTAACGGATTTCGTTGCTGATAGAAACGGTAAATAAACAGTCGCATCGGTGAAATAAGGATTACTATGGTATATGTTTTGGTGCACATGAATTGCTGTCGATGCAGTTTGATTAATTAAAGGGTGGGTCTCAAATTGCATACTGACCATATGTATTTCTTAATTTTTTTAATGATTATAACTAAAACTAAATTAAAGATTATAACTCGAAATACATGGCCAAAAAATATTACATCAAAATAATTTAATTTACTATTATTTTAAGACTAAATGGGCCACTGGAAAGTCATACAAATCGGATTTGTTTTTATTATTATTTATTTATTTATTTTATTATTTTATTCTTATTATATTTTTTTTTATTTTTTTTTTATTTTTTTTATTTTATTTTTTATTTTTTTGCGGCGTGTGTGTGTGTGTGGGGGGGGGGGTCCGCCGTATTAATATTGTCGCATTTCTGCATACAATCTACAGTGGTCTAGACCTTTTATGGTTAATGTCATTATAATGCTCACAGAAAACGATTTTCTCACCATAACTCAACTTTCTGTCAGCAGTAAAGTGGGCTAACCCGTTTCTATGTTTGGCTAACCCAACATGTTCACGTTATCTTAGAATTAAAGTGGGCTAATCTACAATATTCAAGATGGCGGTACCGGGAAGTTTGATGCTATTACTACTGTAACCCTAAACCTAACCCTCGAAAATAGAAGGAGGCCAAAATTACTGACTTAATGTCATTATTAAAATACATTCCCCCAGTTCACCATCAGTTCTATCATTCTTTGAAAGATGCTCATACGGTTGGAAGTGAATATAATGGTATCGGATGATCTCGCTATCGCACTGTACAAATGGATGTCAGTACAGATCTACGACTGCATTGTTCGTGTTGCAATAACTCTACTGTATTTTATAGCAAAGAGTATAAAACAAAATATATCAGTAACTTGACATACAATACTAAATTGCTTACTCCTAGAATTTCTTTTAATAATTTGTGAACAGATGTTTGTGTTAAAGTTTTACGAATTAAGCATAACTAACTGTTCTTGCCATTTGACTAAGAAATTAAAAGACTATGTCTTAGTTCTAAGTAATTAACATTTTATATACATATAAACATTAAAATCCGTTAGAAGCATAGTGGGCTATCCTACATTTGCCCCCTTATTTTGGTTAATTTGTGATACAAACTTATTATTATTATTATTATTATTATGTAGAAATCAAAGTTTTACCCCAATGGTTAAACAAAAACATACAACATTGTGGTATCTGATATGTTATAATAATAGTTAAACTTTGAACCCATTTTACTTGAATTGTTTTTAAACATGTGGGACAGCCTACTGTACTTCCCAGCGGCTCACTTTATATTCGGAACTGTGTTAAAAGTGACCGACAGGTTATCACGTGATCGATCTCAAAAGCTATAGGCTGGTTCTCCCAACTTATCTGTCTATATTTAATGTGAAAAAGGAGCGAATCGACATCACTAAAAAGTTAACAAACTACATGATGAATATTTGCAGACGGTAATTGTAGTGCGTAACTTGCAATGAATAACAGATTTAATAATAGACTTTCATGTGTGTGCATTTGAATGTACCCACCAGACTCAAGTGTCCAGTGGACACATCAAACTGTACTGTAATCATTGACGGAGGAAGCGAGGGGAGGGGGGTATGTGCTTCCCCCCACTTGTAGCAGCAGCGATGGTTTTCATATATTTATACATGTATATATGTTTGTGTGCGCCACCCCCCACCATCGACACACACACCACACACACACTTTTTGGCACCTTCCTTCGCCCGTGTGTAATTATTTTTTAAAAGCGTGTAAGTTCTCGTTAACCCGGGTAGACCACGCAACTATAAAATTAATAGTGTGTTTACTACGGTTTTTGTATATATGTATATACAATTTGAACTGTACTTGTACTATTCACATTCACAGTCGTTAAAAGCTTCTGTACTCTGAAATTTTTTCTGCACATTTAAAAACTTTCTTACTTCAGTCTTTCGTTGTCCGTGTTTACTAATCTGCAGTATTGTTTAACATACTTTCTTTGTGAAAAAGAAACAGGTATCCATCCCATATCATCAAGAACTGCAAGAACATTAATAATTTTTCTCGTTCCACAACTGAACAAAGGCCGTGGTATGTGCTTTCCTGTCTGTTGGAGAGTGCATATAAAAGAACCTTTGCTGCATTAGGAAAATGTAGCGGGTTTCCTCTGTCGACTAAATGTCAGAATTATCAATGTGCTCCAGTGGTATCGTTAAACAAAATAAACTTTGAAGAGAAAAGTTAAAGTGTTTTGAAATTATAAAAACGAAATACTATTTTTGTGTGTAACTTAAAAAACAATCGGCTCAGAAATAAATAACTTGTAGTAAGATATATAGTATTAAAAAAGGGCGCCCCCTGTGGGAAGGACTATAGAAGAGCAAGCGACAAGACACATGTCACATGATCATATATTGACTGCTGCGATCGATCAGTGACCGGATCTTACTTGGAGTGAGCGGGTGTTCATTACTGCTATGGAAGTGTTAAAAATTACAATGGTACGAAATAATAATAACATCATTTTCATCCGAAATTAGTAACTTTTTAAAATTATTTATATCGACGTTTAAATATAATGTAGGACGAGAAATTAATATAGGCTACTAACGAAAACACGACATATGAGGCTAAATGACAGCATATCGGACGCGTACGTATATTGTCTGATTTATCACAAAAATTAAATAACAGGGTTTCTGGCAGAAAGAAATATTTGGGATACCAAAGACGCCTCGCCTCCCCCAGAAAGACAATGGAATTTAGGATCCCTCAGACGCGTTTTCCAGCCGCCTGTGATACAAATTCCTTGGTCCCCATCGCCGTCGTGCACACTGAAGTTGATATATAAATAAAAAAATCTTCCATATATGATGAAAATATTTGGGAAAATGTGTCCGAGCATTATAAATCAAATTAAATGTTCTAGTAAAATATATTCTGTTACTGTTAGGTTGTGGATTTTTCTCCATTGAATCAAAAGAGTTGTGAAAATTTTCGTTTTTACCAAAATGGTGAAAGCATATTATACATGTATCAGGTAACTAAAACCCACATATAGAGAACTAAATTGAAAAAGACAAAATGATGAATCCAATGGAATAGAGTGATGTATTTATATAGATAATCTGTTATATGCCAGTTGTATTAGAATGATTAATAAAGTTAAAATTTGTATTTATAGGATATTAAACGAGCTTCCATTTCGTATCATGTTTATGTCCCGAGTGAAATAATTTTCAGTTGTCACAAGCTTTAGCCATAATCTATCTTAATTTATATCACTCAACCTCTTGATTTTATTGAACTCTTTGTATTTGGACAATCTGATTAAAATTAGCTCTACTGGGTCTACCAGTAGATCTAACAGTATTGCGTGGATTCTTATGTCCAGGTGACATTTCATCTATAAATAACAATTTAAATATCGACCAATTACTCTCTTATAGCGTTATTCGGGAGCATACAAATTCTAAAAATATCGGACGAGACTATTTATGCAATAGGCGAATTTGTTGGTTTATTTCAACATTGAAAAAACAGGGGGGGGGGGGGGAGTGCAGAAATACACTCTGGATTGTATACTAGTATAAACAGATTTTATGGCTATACCATCACGAGTTTTTTTTTCGTCTTGAAACGAATTAAATATTTAAAAAATTATATTGCAATTAGTTTCCGGCATACTTCGTAATTCACCCGAATCATTTCGTATACCCTCGGCATAATCCCGAATCTTTTCAAATTCTTTTCAAATCACTTGCATGATTTTGCAAGTAAGGTTTTGATTGATCGAATGAAAGGTCAACTGGACATGAGCTCCAACGGGCTGCTGTTAGATCCACTTGTAATAGTGGAGCTAATTTTAATTAGATTGTGTATTTGGAGTGTTATTTATTCAAGCATAATCTTTAATATATATATATATAACAGTGTTCTAGCTAGGATTTTGATGGGGCAGGGCGCTAATTTAATTGTAGGGCATTTTTAACGCGAAAATCTTATTTTTGAGGCAAGTGCTGGATATGATCGAATTTTTTACATTCCTAAATATCATATATGTAGGAATATCTATGCTGGTTTTAATTTACAAAACGTTTTTGGAGGGAGGGGGGCAATCAATTTCTAAACCCAAATTTATTATTCTTGAATTTGGATGTTTGATGAAACAGTACATTCATCGCCGTATGCAATATTATTGTACTAATGTACTAAATATAGACAGTATTTAAAAAATCTCGTTCCAGCCAGGGCAACACGACTGGAATGTGCCGTGGTATGTGCTATCCTGTCTGTGGGATGGTGTATATAAACGATGAAACTAATGGAAAAAAGTAGCGGTTTTTTTCTCTGAGACTAAATTTCTAAATTACCAAATGTTTGACATCCAATAGCCGATTATTAATAAATCAATATGCTCTAGTGGTGTCGTTAAATAAAATAAAATTGTAACTATTAAAATGTTTTACAAAAGGTTGGATCACCTAAAAAATCATATTCTTTTTTTATTATATATAGTATTTATACCATTTAGTATCATGCCCAAATGTAATTTAAAATAAATAAATAAATGAAATAATTAAAAGAAATCAAGAAATGAAAAAAAGAGAATGATTAGAAATAAATAAAAAGAAATAAAGAAATAAAAGAAGAAACAAATTAAAAAATTGACATAAGGATATATTTGTAATAAATTGCTCATTGCATTTAAAAACGGCTATTATTGCATGTCAAGGTCTAGATAGATTTCATTAAATAGCTTTTGCAGACATGCTTTTAACAAAACACAGTTATGCCTTCATAGACCAAATAACCAGTGTTGTTAGTTGACTCTGTGCCATATTATAAAGATGCAATCAATGTGTCATTGGTGAGGACTACTGACATCAGTTAAAACTTCCTTGGGGGATACGGACATTTGCCCCCCAGGACATTTGCCCCCCAGTCCAAAAATGGATAGGTGGACATTTGCCCCCAGTCGAAATGATGGCTAGGACATTTGCTCCCCAGTAGAAATGTTGGCTAGGACATTTGCCCACCAGTTGATATCTACTATATTGATAAAATGAAACAAAAACACTAAATATTGTGAACAACTTTATTTTCATTTTGAGCACATGTTGAAAAAGCACATTAGAAAGCACATGGGTTAGGGTTAGGGTTAGGGTTAGGGTTAATTAAGAACTTATTAAACACAGTAATTTAAGTTGTTAATTAAACCAATTTTTATACTGGGGGGAAGGTGTTTGCTAGGTGGTGTGTGGTTATGTGCGTGACGGTATGAGGATTACTTCGCTTTCAAGCTTTGTAAGACTGCCTGTTCGCTCGTCTGCAGTCATATCGACTAACAATAGAAAAGAAAAAACATATCACGTTACTGCAGTCGGCTTTCACAACTGGCCAAACAATGTATTGTCAAACGTTTTTTAGTTGGGAATTCAGACTCGTAACAACACTGTACACGCTTTGAGAGGAAAGCGGCGATAATCAGGGGCGGTGCGGAGACAAACACGGCAGGGCCCCTCTATTTATTGCTAGCTAGAACACTGTATATATATATATATATATATATAATTATATATATATATATATATATATACAAATAAAAAATCCTTCTGTGTTGCTGGCACCTCTCCTCTAAAGTAGCAAGGGGGCTTGAGATAATATATTTTATATAAAGAAAAAGTCAGAAGCCTCCTTTAAAAAGAGAGGGATATATGACTTTTAAAGGAGGCTTCTGACTTTTTCTTTATATAAAATATATCGCCAAATATACGGTAAAACATGTTTTGTTTAACGACACCACTAGAAAACATTGATTTATTCATCATTAGCCATTGGATGTCAGACATTTGGTATGCACATCCCACAGATAGGATAGCACATACCACGGTCTTTAATATACCTGCACAGGCAATAACGAGAAATAGACCAATGGGTCCACCGACGGGGATCGATCCTAAACCGACCGCACATCAAGCGAGTGCTTTACCACTGGATTAAGTCCCGCTCCGACATACGATGAAGGTCAGGTCAGGTCATAGGGTTTTACGTGCACATTCAGAGCAAGCTGTTGTAGCGCACGCCTGTCGTGGGCGCAAGAGTCTGCCTTGGCCGGCACTTCCGTCCATGGCAGGAAAGGTGGGGGGGGGAGGGGAAGGAGGGACCGCCTGCATTGGCAGGTGCAAGGGAGCACCAGCAGCCCGATTGAATCGGTAGCAGGCGGGTGGGGGTGGTGGTGGTGCTATGGAATTTGAATGGAGCCGTTAATGCCAAAGAGAAAGTGGTGCGCAATTTTGATGTGGAAATTTTGGCGCAATTTTGAACGGTCGGTCGAAAGGTAAATGATACGATGAAGTTAACCGTTAAGGTAATATACAGGTAGGTTAACGTTCCGCGTGTCCTTCCTGGATGTGTGAACATTCGTAACTTGGCAACCTCAATAACAACAGTAAACAAAAAGCGATAGTGGCGCACAATACGCATGAACTATATAACGACCAGGATCTAAATGGCGTGATAACGCACCCGAGGATAAAGGAGTTTACTTGTTAATCTTGAAATAATGGGTGGCAAAGTGGGCCCCGTCCAAAACGGTGAGTTACTTTCTCATTTTTCATACCTACCACACACTGACCAGGTGATGCTAGAGGTTCTGTGATGTGGGACAGATGCGACCATCTTGCCTTTCATATATTCCGGTGTAGCTCTATTGACCCGATTGATCGGTACTAATTGTATGGAAGAATTGTCCTTTTATTACAGTACACTGTACTCTTCATAACAATTTTGCCCGAGACACGTTCAGTTCGCCTTGCAAATATTCAA
This sequence comes from Gigantopelta aegis, assembly GCF_016097555.1. Taxonomy (NCBI): domain Eukaryota; kingdom Metazoa; phylum Mollusca; class Gastropoda; order Neomphalida; family Peltospiridae; genus Gigantopelta; species Gigantopelta aegis. The sequence goes on along the minus strand of NC_054708.1, from coordinate 37,488,898 downwards.
CGATTAAAAGACACGAAATGCTTGTGATACGATACCCCTGAGTAACTTGTTTTTAAACTACGATTATTCGGTGTCAAACACATGACTTGTGACACTTGAATTAGTAGGTTTAAACAAAATCCTCGGAGATCCGCGTCTAACTTTAAGATCGAGTGCTTTGAGAAATAAAACTTGAACAAACATTATTAAAGGAACTTTCTTTTACTGAGATATGCCATTTCTTAAAGATACAATGTCATCTTTGTTTCTGCGCCTAAACTATTACTTCTTATTGGTGATATATATCTGCAGTTACACAAAACGATTTCATCTCTAAAGGCATTTACATGTTGAAAAGAAAAACAAACAACAACACAAAGCAAAACCCACACACAAACAAATAACAAAGGACCTATCTTTACACTGAAATCACTGTATTGTGACAGGCCGAAAATGGCAGACAATATACGTCAAAAGGGATTGATACTATTTACGAATCACATATTATACATATTATGTTGTGAAAATGAGAAATGGAAGATATACTTTTCCTGTCTCTCACCCCAATCCCCACCCCCATCGCGCTATTTTAATTTGTGATGTAATTTTATTTAAGCGTATTCGCAAATTTCTAGAAAAACGCTCGGACAGGCGAGCGAATTTTTTTTAGGGGGATCGGGTATTGCTTCACCACCCCTTCTGCGCATGCTCCTGTCAGTCAATACAGCTTTTTATTTTTATTTTTGTTACGCAATACTTTCCATGTATCAGTAACTGTACTGCTGTTTATCACAGTTACAAAAAGTATACAGTATGTAAGGCGATAACGCCACGATACAACTAGTTTGATTAATTAAAGGGTGGGTCTCAAATTGCATACTGACCATATGTATTTCTTCATTTTTCTTATGATTATAACTCGAAATACATGGCCAAAAAATATTACATCAAAATAATTTAATTTACTATTATTTTAAGACTAAATGGCCACTGGAAAGTCATACAAATCGGATTTGTTTTTATTATTATTTATTTATTTATTTTATTCTTATTATTTTATTTTATTTTATTTTATTTATTTATTTATTATTTTTTATTTTTTTATTTTTGCGGGGGGGGGGGGGGGGGTCCGCCGTATTAATATTGTCGCATTTCTGCATACAGTCTACAGTGGTCTAGACTTTTTATGGTTAATGTCATTATAATGCTCACAGAAAACGATTTTCTCACCATAACTCAACTTTCTGTTTCTATGTTTGGCTAACCCAACATGTTCACGTTATCTTAGAATTAAAGTGGGCTAATCTACAATATTCAAGATGGCGGTACCGGGAAGTTTGATGCTATTACTGCTGTAACCCTAACCCTAACCCTCGAAAATAGAAGGAGGCCAAAATTACTGACTTAATGTCATTATTAAAATACATTCCCCCAGTTCACCATCAGTTCTATCATTCTTTGAAAGATGCTCATACGGTTGGAAGTGAATATAATGGTATCGGATGATCTCGCTATCGCACTGTACAAATGGATGTCAGTACAGATCTATGACTGCATTGTTCGTGTTGCAATAACTCTACTGTATCTTATAGCAAAAAGTATAAAACAAAATATATCAGTAACTTGACATACAATACTAAATTGCTTACTCCTAGAATTTCTTTTAATAATTTGTGAACAGATGTTTGTGTTAAAGTTTTACGAATTAAGCATAACTAACTGTTCTTGCCATTTGACTAAGAAATTAAAAGACTGTGTTTTAGTTCTAAGTAATTAACATTTTATATACATATAAACATTAAAATCCGTTAGAAGCATAGTGGGCTATCCTACATTTGCCCCCTTTTTTTGGTTAATATGTGATACAAACTTATTATTATTATTATTATTATTATGTAGAAATCAAAGTTTTACACCAATGGTTAAATAAAAACATACAACATTGTGATATCTGATATGTTATAATAATAGTTAAACTTTGAACCCATTTTACTTGAATTGTTAAACATGTGGGACAGCCTACTTTACTTCCCAGCGGCTCACTTTATATTATTAGGAACTGTGTTAAAAGTGGCCGACAGGTTATCACGTGATCGATCTCAAAGCTATAGGCTGGTTCTCCCAACTTATCTGTCTATATTTAATGTGAAAAAAGAGCGAATTAACATCACTAAAAGGTTCACGAACTACATGAGGATGAATATTTGCAGACGGTAATTGTAGTGTGTAACTTGCAACGAATAACAGATTTAATAATAGACTTCCATGTGTGTGCATGTATTGTTATTTGTCTTTCTTAAGAGGCCTTTCTCAAAACAACTGCTGTAAATGACATATTGTGCTACGTATCGTATTACAGGCAAGCTGAAGTGGCCACACAGTATAAAACCGTAAAACTACAAAACAAACATATCATTAAAACATATTATACCGGCTACACTTTATAGAATTACTCCAAACCCTGAGTGAGTGATCCGCAAGGCTCAGTGGGTAGGTGTAAACCACTTGCACCGACCAGTGATCCATAACTGGTTCAACAAAGGCCATGGTTTGTGCTATCCTGCCTGTGGGAAGCGCAAATAAAAGATCCCTTGCTGCTAATCAGAAAGAGTAGCCCATGTATAGGCGACAGCGGGTTTCCTCTCAAAATCTGTGTGGTCCTTAACCATATGTCTGACGCCATATAACCGTAAATAAAATGTGTTGAGTGCGTCGTTAAATAAAACATTTCTTTCTTTCTTTATAGAATTATGAGATACTGTATACATAAAACATACACATTCATATTAATGAATAAAAACCCTAAAAGAATCAATCAAATAAATTTTAAAATTTAAAATTTAAAAAGGGTAAAAGACTTTTTATAAAATGGTATTGATATATGTACAAACATCATCATCCATTTGCGTCTTTTTTCAAAACAGGTTTTGGTAGTTAAAAGTGACAATTTTTCCTTTCTAAAACATTACTAATTTTTCTTCCTCTAATAATTTGTTAAAAGAATCATTTAAAAAAGACACTTCGCATAACAAAGGGAGTATCAGGTCATCAAAAAAGGACAGTTCATAAAAGCATGTGTTTCATCTTGCACCACACATCAAACTCTGTACTGTAATAATTGACGGAGGAAGCGAGGGGAGGGGGTATGTGCTCTCCCCCCCCCCCCACACACACACTTTGTAGCAGCAGCGATGGTTTTTATATATTTATACATGTATATGTTTGTGTGCCCCCCCCCCCCCCCCCCCCCCCCCCCCCCCCCCCCCCCCCCCCCCCCCCCGACACACACACTTTTTGGTACCTTCCTTCGCCCGTGTGTAATTACTTTTAAAAAGCGTGTAAGTTCTCGTTAACCCGGGTAGACCACGCAGCTATAAAATTAATAGTGTGTTTACTACGGTTTTTGTATATATGTATATACAATTTGAACTGTACTTATACTATTCACATTCACAGTCGTCAAAAGCTTCTGTACTCTGAACATTTTTCTGCACATTTAGAAACTTTCTTACTTCAGTCTTTCGTTGTCCATGTTTACTAATCTGCAGTATTGTTTAACATACTTTCTTTGTGAAAGAGAAACAGGTATCCATCCCATATCATCAAGAACTAGCAATGAAGTTGGACGTAATTTCGTGCACTTTCGACTTACACCCCCCCCCCCCCCCCCCCCCCCCCCCCCCCCCCCCCCACCTGGGGGTATTGATGGCTAGCTATGGCTTGGTGCTAGAGTACCGCGTCGCGTACACCGGGTCACGGGCAACCGTGACTTTGGTATATGGGGACGCGGCTACAGCCAAGAGGAAGAGAACAAGGAAGAGGAAACGTGCGCCAGGGGCGGCTCAGGCGGGGACAAAGCTGGCGGCGGTCCCGTCTGCGTCGCCGCCCCCACCACGACCAATCCGGACGGCCGCACCGACTGTGCAGATGCGGGAAGTGGAGCAGCCAACCAGTGCACCGCGACCAGCGTCACCTGTTCCCGCTCGTCGTTCGTCTGCGTCGAGACCCCCACCCACGGGGGACTCCGCGACGGCGACTCTGGATGTTGGGGCTGTCAAGAGGAAGGCCGTGCCCCCCCCCCCCCCTCCCCTCCGGGGGACCAACCAGCCAAGACTCGGCCTTCTACTTCCTCTTCGAGTGACTGGAGAGTGGCAGCGCGGAAGATCAAAGGCTGGGGCCTATTTCACTAAACATCGTAAATTTACGTTTAGGTGCAAAACGTAGCTTACGATGTTTAGTGAAATTGGCTCCAGTACTTTAAGTACTTGGTGGGAGACGTCACGGACCCCGACAGACTGCCAGGCGGGGTCTACGAGGAAAACTTCAAGACGTTTCCCGATGGCCACCAGGTCGCCATCCACACGATCAAACTACGGGGAGTGGAAGCTATTGTAGTGACGTCGCGCCGGGATGATCTTTACCGACAGGGATTCCTCAGCCATGACATGGATAACAACACCATCCACAGAATCATGAAGATCGTCACCGGCGCCCAGTACCCACAGATGGTCCACTGCCTTAGCACCCACAGCTACAGGAGACTGGTGCCTCACTTTGAGGAGAGGAACATCATCACCTCCCCGTAGATGCTGTGCACCCAAACGGCCTTAACGAGGCCACTCGCGTTTACATATCGATCGGACTTTAAACTTTTAGATCTGCGTTCAAAATTTTATGTCGAAATTACTTCTTTTTAAAAAAAATATTATTAAATAGTCCGATCCTCTGTTCTTTCTCTTATTTAATTTTGGACTGTCCTTCTAAAATGCTCCAAATTATATAAACATTCGACCGAGCAGTCAATTCTTTTTTATTTTTGGCTTGTAACCTTTTTATTTTTTTTATTTTATCTATTAACGTCTTTACTAATTGCTATTTTGAAAATTCTGCCCAGTTTCACCCACCCCCCCCCCCCCCCCCCCCCCCCCCCCCCCCCTCCATCCCGAGTCAGGCCACCGATCTTATCGGAGGTCGGACTCGGGATGGGCGTGTTCGAAACCCTAGTGGTATATGGGCACGTTAAACTAGTTATCATCATCATCATCACCATATCATCAAGAACTGCAAGAACTCGTAACATTAATAATTTTCTCGTTTCAACCAGTGCACCACAACTGGACAAAGTCCGTGGTATGTGCTTTCCTGTCTGTGGGAAAGTGCATATAAAAGATCCCTTGCTGCATTTGGAAAAATTTAGCGGATTTCCTCTCGTGACTACAAGTCAGTATTACCAAATGTTTGACATCCAATAGCCGATGATTAATTAATGTGCATCAGCGGTGTCTTTAAACAAAACAAACTTCTTGTGTATCAAATTAAAGTTTAGTCTAATTCAGTAATTACAAAACATTCATTTTAGATTATGTTCGCATTATAAATTCACTATTCTGAGATCCATGAGTGCATCCAATCATTACTGAAAACATCCCTTCGACTCTGCCCAGTGGCAAAGCGCCTGCTTGATGCGCGGTCAGTCTGGGATCGATCCTCGTCGGTTGGCCCATTGGGTTATTTCTCGTTCCAGCCAGTGCACCACTACTGGTATATCAAAGGCAATGGTATGAGTTATCCCGTCTGTGGGATGATGCATACAAAAAATCCCTTCCTCCGAATGGAAAAAAATTAACGGTTTTCCTCGCTAAAGACTATGTTATAATTACCAAATGTTTAACACCCAATTGCCGATAATTAATAAATTAATGTGCTCTAGTGGTATCGTTAAACAAAATAAACTATTTTAATCTGTCTCTCAAATTATTGCCTACAGTGATCTTGTTATTAGTCTACCTGACTGGCAAATTATTACCTACAATGATCTTGTTATTGGTATGTAGCCTAGTGGCAAAGCGTTCGCTTGATGCGCCGTCGGTCTGGGATCGATCCCCGTGGTATGTGCTATTCTGTCTGTGGGATGGTGCATATAAAAGATTCCCTGGATATGTTGGTCTGACTTGCATTCCTGAACAATTATAATTTAAGTCCACTCGCCTATTACGTAAAACAATAAGTTAGTACACAATCCATCACACTTTGACAGAAAGCTGCCGAAACCGGACTTTGTTTTTGTGTCTAGTTTGCAGCTCGTGCAAATTGCAAAGTGTAATAAACGGACATCTATTAATTTGCTGGATTAGTATCTTTATCACTGCTGTAAAAAGAATTTACGTTCTAGGAAAAAAACGGCAACACTAAACCAAGTAAAGCCACTGAACAGTGTCAATTATATCATGCTTTATCATATTGTCAAAAACACACTTCAACCTGTTCACTTGTTTGCGTTTATTCTCTATCCCCGTTTGCAACTCCGCTTCCTGTCAAATGATTCGTGGAAGCAGTGTCGACCAAATAATTGTGACATACGACAGAACCTGACTGCTCTTCCCCAAATCCTGAAATATATCCCTTTTCTTTCCATGTATACTGAACCAGATAATTTGATCCCAAATGAACCATAATGATGTCAGATATGGAATACCTTTTAAGTTTCTGCTTTATGAAAGGCACCAGGTTACTTCACTTCTGGCCCCGTACTCCAAACCGTTTTACCCGACAGCTGTTCAGTCCATCATCAGGACCAATTGGACGGCCAACCGCTCTCCGATGTGTCCAACAAATTAAAAACAATCCCACCATCCAAATATATGCATAAAAATAAACCCTCATACATATAATAACAAATTCAAATTATTCGAATATTAGTCCAGGTAGATATGTTCAATTTTTGAAAGTTGGATTTTTTTTTGCTCAAGTTAATACAATTTTAGTCATATGTTCCCATGACCTACCTGAACCAGAAATCTATTGGTAGCATTTTTTCTGACAAATATCATGTCAGCCATCTTGAAATTCAAATTGGCCGTCATTTTCATATATTTTCTTTATATATCTCCACTCCCATTAACATAGAAACATATTTTGGGGGTCTTTTAAAACATTTTATGCCAGTGCATTCAAATATATATATTTGTTTATTCATCTGATCATGGCAACCATCTTGAAATTCAAAATGGACGTAATTTAAATATATTTTCTCTCTATCTTTACTCCCACTTAACACAGAAAACTAATTTGGGTCTCAGTTTACATCTGTTTGATCAGTTGATTATTTTGTAAAAAAGAAAATTGTTGTCTGATTTGGCAGCCATCTTGAAGTTCAAAATGGCTACCATTTTAATATATTTGTCAACTATCTCAACTCTCGGTTAACGTGGAAGCACAATTTATTTTTGTCCATGTACATTTCTGTAGTTCATGAACTGGATGGATTAATTTATATAGTCATTCAGTCATGGCAACCATCTTGAAATTGAAAAAACCCCACCATTTTAAATATATTTTTCATATATCTCAACTCCAGGTTAATGTAGAAGCACAATTGTTTTTGTCTATGTACATTTCTGAAGTCCATCAATTAGTCGGTTAATAATTACATTCTCATTCAATCATTTTAACTATCTTGGAATTCAAAATGACCACTATTTTAATGTAATGTTATTATGTTTTTTTATATCTAAACTCCTGGTTAACATAGAAGCAAAATTTGTCTATGTACATTTCAGTAGTCAATTAATCTAATTGTTTAGATTTATAGTCATCCAGTCATGGCAAACATCTTAAACTTTAAAATGGAAGCCATATGGCAATTTAAAATGGCCACCAATTTAAAACATTTGGCAAATAATTTTCTCCTAGTCCACATACAAATGCATGTTTGTGTTCCTTAGTGCATTTTTAGGTAAAATAATTAAAAGGTTACAATACTAATTACTTTTATATTCTATATTTTTGAATGAAATAAAGGAACATACCTATTGTAAATTATAATCATATGAAAACATTTTCCCCAGCCCGTAAAAATGCAAACATTATCAATGAAAGTATTGCTTTAAACATTATTGAATCATAACTTGAGAAACAGAATGCATGAAGTGCACGAAGTAATCACCATGTGATAGGTCCTCTTACATGTACACCCGATTAACCAGGGCCGTAGCGAGGATTCACTCTCTCTCTCTCTCTCTCTCTCTCTTTGTCTGTGTGTGTGTGTGTGTGTGTGTGTGTGTGTGTGTCTGTCTGTCTGTCTGTCTGTGTATGTGTGTGAGGGGGTTGCAGCCATTTCAGGGAGGTTACATACTTTTAAAACGTCAATATCTCTAATACGCCCCTGCTTCCTCGCCCCGGCAGTCAAAACAGTGCAGCTTAGCACGCAGGCGTTTCAGGCCACGCCTCCCATAATAGTGATGTGCCAAGGGAAAAGCGCCGTGTCATGGTACACGGTTCAAATTGATTCTACCACATTGTATATCTCCTTGCAAGCGAGTTCATTACTGATTACTTATTTAGCTCGTGCCTGGATCGATGTTTGTTTACCGGTTACCACAAAATAATGGAAACTTCAACCCAGACGTGTTTTATCATTGACTGATTGAAACACAAAAGAATTAGGTACACGTTTTCAATTTACTTGGCATTCTCCATAATACAAACACATCACCACATCAATATATTTATGTTTTATCAATATATCGATCACACGCGAACCTTTCTCCATAATACAAACACATCACCACATCAGTAAATATACTGAACAAAAAAAGCTATTCACAAAAATGTCCAGCGAAAATATCGACAAAACAGTTCATATTCGAATCGCCCCTGACTATCGTTGACTGTTGTTAAGTTTGCAAACACATACGTTTTGGCATAATTTATATCATCGACTATTATGTTTATCTTGAGCCACTGATATCTCCAGCTTGGTGGTTCGGTCCCTTCAACATCGAGATACCGAAGTTTGATAGATATATATTATATATATATATATATATATATTATATTATATTATATTATATTATATTATATTATATATATTTATATATTATATATATATACTGAACAAAAAAAGAAACTTCCGATTTGTACATATAGTATTTGTTGTGTTAAAGAATTCATTGTGTAATGAAATTATATAGGTAGTATTAGCCTTGAGCTGTATTATCAGGATTCATGAATTTTATCGATTATTTTTGCACTGTTAATCGTCGACAACGTGAAATTCAATTTGCACGTGCATGCATAGTTCGACATGTCCCGTGTAGTATTCGGTCAATTTGTTTTACTTGTCTTACTGACATTGTTGTCAAGTGAACGAAAACGCTTCAAAATTTGTAAAAAAAATTAACGTTTTTTACCTTGTAGCATTTTTAGTATGCCAAGAATACCCAATAGTTTACGCGAACGGACGATTGGCATGCTTGATGCTGGCATGTCGACAGAAGACGTTGCAAGACATGTTGGGAGTTCTAGTCGAGCGATACGTAAGATTTCGAACGACAGGAAGCACCAACGACTTGCCACGTCGTGGACGTCCGCGTGTTACAACGCGTGGTCAAGAATGCTATATCATGAACACGCATTTGCGCAATCGATTCCAAACTGCCACTGCTACTGCTGCTAACACACCTGGGCTTCATAATAACCGAATCGGTGGGCAAACTGTTCGTAATCGTCTGCGGGAGAACGGTTTACATGCACGACGTCTCATGGGCGGGGGGGGGGGGGGGGGGGGGGGGGGGGGGGGGGTCGATGGGTTCGACCGCCCCCCCCCCCCCCGAAATCGCTTTTTTTTATAATTTAATATATTTGACATTGATATCTGACATTATTATATTTACTCAACATAGAAATATATGCCCAATATCTCTGCAATCTATTTTGGAACCCCCCTTTTCAAAACTCAACATAGAAATATATGCCCAATATCTCTGCAATCTATTTTGGAACCCCCCTTTTCAAAATCCTATGTACGCCCATGCGTCTAAATTGTCTTAATTGGGCACGCGTGTACACACTCGTTGGATACGGCGACGCTGGAATACCGTTCTTTTTTCGGATGAATCCAGATTTTCTTTATAACGTGGTCATGGCAGGGTGCGCGTCTACCGTAGGAGAAATGAACGCTATGCTGACTGTTGTGTTCTTGAACGAGATCGTTTCGGGGGTGGGGGTTGTGTCATGGTCTGGGCAGCCATTGCCCATGGTTATCGTTCACCACTAGTCGTCATTGATGGCAATTTAAATGCTCAACGTTACCGCGATGACATTCTCGCTCATCACGTCATTCCTCTGTTCCATAACAACGCCAACATCTCGATTTTTCAGCATGATAATGCCACCTCTCATACAGCTAGAGACACTGTACATTTTCTTAGGACAAATAACTTTGATTTCATTGATGACTGGCCCGCTAAAAGTCCTGATCTCAACCCCATCGAGCATGTCTGGGATAGTCTGGACAGACGATTGAGCCGTCGTCCCAACCCACCCGCTAACGTCAACGAACTTCGCCAAGCGTTCATTCAGGAATGGAACAATATTCCACAGGCAGAAATGAAAACTTTAGTCAATTCTATGCGCCTGCGATGCACTGCAGTGGTCAATTCAAGAGGTGGTCATACCCGTTATTAAGTGGGTGTTGTTGTTTTTAACCCCTACCACACTTGGTCAAAATTTCTCCCAGTTTCTCTTAACCTATGGCCATGATTTTTGCACCAAACGATGCATCATGGAACACTCTTTAAACGTATATATAACAATTATTCCCCCGGTTTGTTTTCATCAAGTTATGTTCAAGCAAAGTTAGCGGAAGTTTCTTATTTTGTTCAGTATATATCGGTCACACGCGAACCAGTCAGTACTGTTCGTCGCTATGCACAAAATAATTATTATCAAGTCAAACATTTGCAATTTTAGCTTTCAGGCACGGATCTCGTGACACCACTTTTGAAAAGGTAGAGGTCACAAGCCTGCTGTGAACCCTAAATGTTTTTAGTTCTTGAAGGCACAATAGCTATAAGCTATAATAGCATTAAGAACGAATCGAACTGCATCGTTTGATATTAAACACTCTAGGGAGCAGCTAGTTCGTAGCGAGATGTCAAACTCTATCAAATTACACAAACAAACAAAAAATTAAATTTTGTTTTATTTTACGACGCCACATAAGCACATCGATTCATTAATCATCGGCTATTGGATGTCAACAATTTGGTAATTTTAGAGGAAGGAAATATTTTATTTAACGACGCACTCAACACATTTTATTTACGGTTATATGGCATCAGACATGTGGTTAAGTACCACACAGATTAAATTAATTTTAGAGATGTAACCCGCTACATTTTCCCATTAGTAGCAAGGAATCTTTTATATGCACCATCCCACAGACAGGATAGCACATACCATAGGAAATGTGTAATGTCGTTCACTAAGTCGATACAATATATTTGTCTGCTACACCTTTACGTTTCCAGTCTAGCCACAGCGAGGCTCTCTTAGTACAAGCTGTAATTGCACACAGGGCGTCCTGAGGGATATCACCGCGGTTCTTAATTTTATGTATTTTAGCCAAAACATAAAAGTAATCTGGCTTTGATATAGGCCAATAGGTTACTGCATGTGCATGAATGGATATCCTTGGAGTTGTTTCCTTGTACTGCTGTATATACTGAATTGACCTCCATGAGGTTAACACATGCCTTCATATAGCCCCCTACATTCCATAGCACGATATTACCTCCCTTGACTGCCTTGCCAATAACAATATTAGGGTCTGAGGTACTGACTAATCAGAATTGAGGCATGCCTGTTCTAGACCTAGCGAGTAAAGATGCAAACTAACCTGCTCATTGACTTTTATCAATGGCCTGATTTCTGAGGTGTGACTAACCAACCTTATGAAACAGAATCTTTTCACTTAAGTATAAATCAAATTAACTTTTCACAGTGTAGGAATGTCAGCCAATTTTGACTCATGTATATGTATGCGCGTGTATGTTTGTCTGTCTGTCTGTGTGCGTGCGTGCGTGCGTGTGTGTATTTAATGATATTCTAATAAATGTGTGTTGTATTCGCTACTCCATGAACGATATTGAGAATTTTGTCACGTGGGCACCATTGTTATAATTCATTCAACGAGTCATGATATTGAATGGACATTGTGATAATTGATAATTGCTTCACCCCCACCACCCCTCAGTTTTGATGATCCCATTATAGACATGTATTTTGTTATCTAATACAATACTGGAAAGCACATGCTGGAATAGTTTTGTGATTACACTATGTCTGTCATACTCAGATATGTTGTTTGTATTATACTATGTCTTTCATACTCAGATATGTTGTTTGTATTATACTATGTCTGTCATACTCAGATATGTTGTTTGTATACTATTGATCATAGTTGGGCGGGACGTAGCCCAGTGGTAAAGTGCTCGCTTGGCGCATGATCGGTTTGGGATCAATTCCCGTCAGTGGGATCATTGGACTATTTCTCTTTCCAGCCAATGCACCACAACTGCCATTGTATGTGCTATCCTGTCTGTGGGATGGTGCATATAAACGATCCCTTGCTACTAATTGAAAAATGTAGCGGGTGTCCTATTTAAAACTATACGTCAAAATTACCACATGTTTGACATCCAATAGCCGATGATTAAATCAATGTGCTCTAGTGGTGTCGTTAAACAAAACAAAACAAAACATTGATCATAGTAAGAAAATAATAACATGACAAATAACAAAAACTTGTGATACGACTTCATCTTACTCATACATACATGACTGAAAATAAATATTGTCCATGTGATATGCTGAATACACCACTACAAATATTATTTTAAATAGTCTTAAGTAGAAATCAATGATAAAATCACGTTCTTTTTGTATTCAGGCGGCAATCTTGGATTTAATACATCTTACATCTTTGGAAAACTGCCATTCTGTTTTCCTCAATATATATTAAACGTTTATATAGAATCATGTAATACACATTTCACATGCAACCAACAGAAGTCTTTACTATACAGTTTTAAATTATACACAAAACCTCCGAAGATAATATGGTTTTGTAGTGAAAAATAGTAATGAAATACTCGCCAAATCGTAATGAACTTGGTATAGATTGAAGGTTTCCAGGAGGCCTGTGAATAATATGAAGGATGACAGACAGGACAGCACATACCATAACCTTTGATATACCAGTCGTGGCTCATTGGCTTGTATTGAAGTGGTATTTAGGGTGATGGTAGAATGCAGCGTAACTGCATTGTGCACACAAATAATTGGTACCTTTTTTTTCAAATATGTATTTAATTTGTTATAAAGTGGTCCCTAAAACAAATGTGTTGTTACATCAACTGTCTACAATGCGCAGTTTTGATTTTAAATGCCCCACTATAAAATAGGACGGTTTTTTTGTTTAGAACGAGCGAGCTGTTAAATGTATTGTGTACTGGAAGTACCCTTCGCATTGGTATGTAATCTTCATTTGTATGTCTTTTTATGATGTGTATTAATCAGTGCACGTGCTACTTGTAATGTATATTATTTGATCGATGTCCTACAGCTGTCACCACAGTGTGATAATTTTGCTGTAGTATCTCATGGAATTATCAAATAAAGAGCTAGCTGGGTTGTGACGGTTATCTGCGGATGGTTCAGTAACGAATGAAGGATACAGGTTACCCTGGATATAACCAAGTATAGGACAACAATGGGAAAGGTTTCTCCGTCATCGGACGAAAGTAAGTTTAGTACCTGCTACATAGACAGATTTCGGCAGGCAAATAGTACGAAACACGTGCGACGTGTGTGCAACACGGTTGATTAAGATTACTGTGAAACAAATATGGCCCATTAGTAAAATAAATATAGTCGAAATTGTTACAAGATGACTAAGCAATACTGTGTCAATGACAAGATAATAATATACTGTGAGACAGGTAAAGACCAATGATAAAAAGTGATTGTAAACAGTAATTTGTGAGACAGGTAAAGACCAATGACAAGATGGTTGGAGACAGTAATTTGTGAGACAGGTAAAGACAAATGACAAAATGAATGTAGGCAATTATTTGTCAAACTGGTATAGACCAGTGACAAGATCACTGTAGGTTATAATTTGTCAGACAGGCACACACAAATGACAGGATCACTACAGCCAATCATTTGAGAGACAGATAACAATTGTCTCTTTTGTTTAACGACACCACTAGAGCACATTAATTTATTAATCATCGGCAATTGGATGTCAAACAGTCTTTAGGGAGAAAAACCGCTACATTTCCCCCATTAGTAGCAAGGGATCTTTTATATCCACCATCCCACATACGGGATAATTCATACCGCAGCCTTTGATATACCAGTCGTGGTGCACTGGCTGAAACGAGAAATAGCCCAAATGGGCCCATCGATCCGAGACCGATGGCTCATCAAGCGAGCGTTTTACCACTGGGCTACATCACGGTAGGTAATAACTTGTGAGACCGGTAAAGACTAATGATTAGATCAGTGTTGGCAATGATTGGTCAGTCAGGTGTAGCTCAGTGGCAAGATGAGTAGCCCACAATGGTTCTCTCCAAATGTTGTGACAAGCGATCGATAGCCAACGTATGTAATGTCATATCTATACAAATACATAGAAAAAATCCTTTGCTGATATTCGGTATGTGTAGCCCATATGATAGCAACGTTTTTCTGTTCTGGCTATACTGTATATATAACCTAGACTAAATCAGTTTATTACAACCTAAGAAACACATTTGATATTTTGATATTAATTAGGATTATATTTGTGTTTTATGAGTGATGAACAGTGAACAAAATTATATATAGAACATAAAATATAATATTAGTGCTCCGCAAATTGACAACTATAGGGGACAGGTCTGCAGGACAGTCGAGAATGAAACTAATTTTTCAAGTGCACCAATATTTATAAATAATTGACAGCCTTGATTAAGTTTTTGATATAGTAAGTCTTTATGATTATTGTAAGCAGGACATTTAGTTATAAAATGTAATTAACTTTGCACAGCTTTCCTATTTCTAATCTGTGTTCACATATGCTTGGCTTTGTTATTGTTCTGAAATTGCCATTTTTCATTTAGTTAACTGCAGAGCTAAACTATACATCTCGGCAAAAGATAAGCACCACCACCTTTTTGTAACAAGTGAATGTTTCAAGTGTTGATTATTTTTCAAGTGGTTATAACATCCACACCTATTAAATTATTGTTACTGGTGTACTATGCAGTGCACTATATTAAAAGACCACAAACACAGAAAATTTATGTCGGTATTTCGTTTTATTAAAAAGAGGTTATTCCCTGAAAAATAATTGTCATGCTTGCATTTACTTTATACTTAAGTGGCTTGAGTATAATTGGTAACATTGTTGTTGTTTTTTTTTGTTTTGTTTTTTTGTTTTTTTAATCATTTATTATCCCCAGCCAAGTTTGACCATGTCAAGGTAGGGGAGCCTTGATTTCATGGCCTTACAATAGAGTTGCTATATAAGTGAAAATGCATAATATTATAGTAATTTAACATATAAATATATTTCTAGTGTTCCCATATGGTTGGGGATTGGCAAAGAAAGCCAAAATGCTATGATTCATATCTTGGAAAGAGTTGAGAAAAGTAGAAGGAAAGAAAGAAAATACAATAGAATAGAAAGAAATTAATGAATGAATAGATAGATAGATAGATAGATAGATAAATAAATAAATAAATAAATGGGGGGGGGGGAGACTTAAAATCTATGCTACGAAAAGAGACTTATATTTCGAAACGAAAAAACCTGCAATTACAAACGAAATGACCTGTAATTCGAAACAAGCTATTTATAAGAAGTTTCAGTTAAAAAGATTAAGCCACTGTGTCCATTGGTTATTGAAAATTTCATGTTCACAATTTTTTTATGAAATAAACCTTTCGATTTCAAATTTGTTTCGCAATATATTTTTAACTCCATTTATATTTAATACTTTTTTCTGTACTTTCATACTATAAATATAATATTTAATATTGATAATTAACCAATTTACAAAGTTGCTGTGTTCATTATTAACCATACCAAACAACAATATCTCGGTTAAAACAAATATCAATTCCAGTTTCAGTCTGTATCCAATGTTTTGTAGCTCCCCAAATGTGGTTAACCTTATTGCAGTCAAAAAATAGATGTGGTATCGTTTCTGGAGAATTTTGACAGAAGTCACAAGCATTTGAGTCAACATAATGTATCATGTGTAAAAATTTATTTGTAGTTAACATTCTATGCAGTATTCTGTATTGAAACCATGATAAGGTTGAATCTTTTACACATCGAAAAGGAATAACATAATACTTTTCCCATTGCCTGGTATCGTACATAAATCCTTCGTTCGCATATTTTAATTGTGCTTTGGGGGTTATAGTTTGTGAAGTTATCATATCATAAAAATCTTTACAACCTTTTTTGTCTTTTAATAAACATTTTAGTTTAAACGGAAAAACCGGATTTTTTAGAATTGTGAACGTGTCATCCCTTATTGTTCCAATCTTGTTTATAAATGATTTAATAGCACTTGTAAGTCTTTCCTGTCATGGACAGAAGAGCCGGCCAAGGCCGGCTCTTGCGCCCACGACAGGCGTGCGCTACAACAGCTTTCTCTGAATGTGCACGTAAAACCCTATGACATGACATGACTTGTAAGTGAAGCATATTCTAAGAAGTTTGTATTTATATGATATTTTGTTGCAAACTGTTCGTATGTATAAAAATCACCTTGTTCATTTAATAAATCATTTATAAATATAATACCGTTATCTATATAAATTTTGTATATAAATGGTTTGTGACCTATACATATTTTGCTATTATACCAAATATTAATGCTTAAAATATCCTCAACATTTTGTGGTTTTTGATATTTGTGTATCTCTAACGAGCTGAACAAGGTGTCTCTCCAAAACGTATTTCGGACGTGTTCAATATTTTGCATTAGGAAATAATCGCCTTGTATAATCAAGTCTTTTAAAGATATGTTTGTAACCGATTTAAACAAAGTTATCCACTTTGAGTTATTTAAAAACATTCTTTGAATCCACGTGCATTTTAAGGCTGTTATAAAATTTGATATGTTTATCATTTTAATAGCACCTGTTTTGTAATTTTGTATTATTAGATTCCGTTTCAGTTTTTCAGTATTGCTCTGCCAGATAAATTTAAAAAATAATGTATTTACATTTTTTATCAATTTGTCATTTGGATTTGGTAGCGCTATTAACAGATGGGTTAGCTTTGGCATTATTAAAGTTTTCAGTATTGTTATTCTTCCTAAAACTGTTAATCTTCTAACAGACCATAACCTCATTAATTTTTGCATTTCTATTATTTTAGAATCATAGTTCAGTGCAATTATTTGTTCCATGTTAACTGCGAAGTTGATACCGAGCAAATTAAATTGTGTTGCGCCCCATTCTAACTTCCACCGCGTACGATGGAACACATCCTTAGAAAACTTTTTCTTTCCGATCCATATAGCTTTTGATTTAGAAAAATTAATTTTTAGGCCTGATATATATGCATAATAATCTAAAACCGTCAATGTATTGTACAGAGACTCGGGAGAACCATAAAGAATGAAACTTGTGTCATCTGCATATTGCGAAATTAAATATTCTTCGCCATCAATACTGATTCCCTTAATATTGCTAGAGTTTCTATTATAATTGCAAGTACTTCAGCACACAGAATAAATATATAAGGAGACAGAGGATCTCCTTGCCTACAACCCCTTTCTAATTTGAAAGCTTCAGATAAAAATCCATTCTGTATTACACTAGATAAAGAATTATTGTAAAACATTTTTATCCAGTTTTTAATGGATGTTTTAAAGTTAAATATATCTAACACTTTATATATAAACGACCAAGATAAAGAATCGAATGCTTTTTCAAAATCAATTAGTAGCAGTAATCCAGGAATATCATGTTCTTCTGTGTATAACATAATGTTATAGATTAATCTAATATTTTCCTCAATGTATCTTCCTTTAACGAAACCAGTTTGGTCTTTGTCTAATAATTTATCCAAAACGGTTTTAATTCTATTCGCGATACATCCTGACGCCATTTTATAAGTACAGTTTAAAAGGGTTAAAGGTCGC
This sequence comes from Gigantopelta aegis, assembly GCF_016097555.1. Taxonomy (NCBI): domain Eukaryota; kingdom Metazoa; phylum Mollusca; class Gastropoda; order Neomphalida; family Peltospiridae; genus Gigantopelta; species Gigantopelta aegis. Next base: position 37,470,923 of record NC_054708.1, on the reverse strand, counting down.
CAATTTTTTAAGAATTCTTTTGATTTATTAGGTTTTGGGATACATGTTATAATACCTAGCTTTTGTACATGAGACATTTCTTTAATAGTGTAACTATAGTTGATAGATCTAATTATATAGTGTCCTAAATCCATCTAAAACATTTTAAAGAATTCAGCCGTAAATCCATCAGACCCCGGGCTCTTGTAATTTTTCATAGCTTTAAGAAATGTTAATACCTCCGTATATTTTATTTCACCCTCTAATATTTCAGCTTCTTTATCAGTTAATTTATTAAAACTAAAGTGAGATAGTTTTTTAATAATATCATCATCATTTTGCCACGATGGTGCGGAATAAAGATTTTGGTAAAATTTCTTTGTTTCTTTTAAAATTTGCTTCTGATCCTTAATTTCTATTCCATTATCTAACTGAATTTTTGATATTAATTTACTGAAATAATTACGAGATTCTAAATTGCAAAAATACTTAGTTGGTTTTTCGCCTTCTTCTATCCATTGTGACCTTGACCTAATATAATGACCTTTGAGTTTTTCTTTACGTAATTCTAATAATTCAGACTTTTTGCTTTCGATTCTTTTCCAGTCAACTACATGTTCGTTTTCCTCTAAAGCTTTTATTTCATCACATATAGTTTGTTCTAATTCGGTGTTTAATTTTTTCTTATACACGGAAAAAGATATACTTTTCCCCCTTATTTCCATGAGTAATGTTTCTAGAAAGAGTTGGTAACATTGTTAATACAGTTTATTTTCTACAAACCTTTTATGCAATTACAATGGAGTAACTAAAGTTTATGGAGGATATACACTTTAGTCAGAAGTAAATAGTCAGTTATAACAGAAAAAAGGAAGTGTCTAGGGTCTATTTTTTTCTTCTATTTTTGCAATTACAAATAATTAAAAAACCCACTATAAAGTTAATTTAATATAATAATCAATATTATAATTGTAAAATGCCACATTTATCTGTATTGATATTTCATTCAAACATGTGAAATCAGGGTATATATGATCAAACTAAGTATGTCAGAGAGCGGAAGTGCACTTATGAAATCGTTTCGAACCTAGTATGAGAATGTTTAGCATCAAAATCATTTCCACTAACATGCGACATCTTCGGTACCTGGTGTACTACCTGTTACATGGACGACATTCTGGACACGTATACTCATACTACTGATGAGTCGTTTGGTCGTCAGTTGTGGGATCCTGTATCATTGTCCATGCAGTGCTTGGGCAAGTTCTGAATATTCTGCACTGGGTGTTCTTTAACTTTCAGTTTGCGACCCAAAATATCCCTCAAATGTTTCATAGGATTAAGATCAGGACTCTGCTCAATGGCAGTCGTCTTTACATGCTGGAGCACTGCTCGCGCTCTGTGTGACCTGGCGTTATCATCCATGAATATGGGACATGTTGCAAGTACATGTATATGATTGGTTATCAAAGTGTGGAATAACTTCGGTATCCAAACTGTCTGTGTGGTATTTCTGTTCCACGCAACACCACCAGGTTTAACTTACAGTCGTAGGAATATCACCCCCTCACCACGAGGGACCCTCCACAAAAGCAACTGCCTCCTGGGTGTTGTGCTGGTCATATGTAGTTCCTCTATGTCTCTAAATTCCTGTTCTGCCATCAGTCGTGTTGAACAGGATCCGGCTTTCATCGTACTAGTGCACATTGTCTGCGCCATGGTCTGATGTTCCAGGCCGCTCTACCGTTACACCAGCAAAGTCTGGTGATAGGTCGCCGTGATCTCATTCCAACCGCACGAAGGCTTCTTCTGACCGTGCTGGTGGATATCCGGCTGTATGTCCCCATAGTTCACGGAGGACGGTTGCGTTGGTGCAGGGTCTCAGTGTTGCAAGTCGATCTGAGGCACGATTTTCTCTATTCGGCCCTACTAATGTTCTTATGTCGTCCTGGCCTAGGCCGGTCCTTCACCTGACCTGTCGCTGCCTCTTTCCGCACTAATCTGTAACCATGGTGTGGATGCAGGTCAAACAGGAACTAAACGGAATAGGTTTAAATTATATATGGAACTTAGCACATGCTGATAACAGTGTTTACAATGTAATTAGAGAAAGGATAACTGATATAATCAAGCAACAATGTTACAGTAGAATAATGATAATTCCAAAGGGAAGTCTACACAAACACTTGTTAAATAATTTCAAATTACAAGATTATCTTAGAAAACCATTGGACGATTGGCATTTAAAAGAAAAAGTAAAATCGGAATATGTACACATAAACTCAATATAGAATTTGGCAGTGTAGAAATATTGAAAGATCACTGAGAAATTTTACACTACGTGACAAAAAATGAAATAGAAGACGAATATCGTTTTTCCTCCAATGGCCACAATATAATGATTTATGAATGAAATTTATTAATACATATTACCATAGACGTCCAACCGTTTTCAAACTGACCCAGCTGACCCAGCTATTAGCGTATGACAATGTTAAATAACTTAATAATTTTTTAATTTTTTTTTACTAAATCACTGTATTCTGTACATATCCTGTATATATTTATTATTTTGTTGTACATTGTATTATGCTGATAACTTGTATAAACATAAAGCAATAAAGAACTTGAACTTGAACTTGATAGATAACTAGTTTAACGTGCCGATATACCACTAGGGTTTCGAACACGCCTTGAACGTGATAAAAGGTTCGAACCAAGCTTCCTGCACGATAATCAAGTATTTCTCATCCCTATAACACTCCATTTCAGATTCTCAGTTAAACTGCGCCTAGCCAGAGCCGCTTTACTATAAGTATCACTTCAATAGCTCCAAGAAACAACACTGGTTCAAATTGTTTTCGCGTTTGTGCTGTAACAACTATCAAATTTATAATAATGTTATTTGTCTGAAACATCGAGTGTACATAGCTATACCAGCTAGTGGTACCTTGTGCGTCGATAATATATGGCCAGTGCGCATCCTGTACTATTTGTGTTGTTCGTTACTGGCTATAGTAACGAACAACATAACTGAGTCCAGTCTTTGAACGCACGGATGTTGATATCAGTTATTAAGGATTATACTCCACTTCCAGTATCGTTGTCATGGTTTATTTTGTTAAAAGTGTAGGTGTATTTACAGATATAGCTACACCTTTCCTCAAAAAGTGTAAAAGTACTAACCACCACCTCTCCTCCCCATCCGGCAGCTTCACAGCCTCGTTCGAGTTCACGCTGGATCCGCAACTGTGGATATTGATTCCCTTTGTGCTACGGGCGGTTTGGTGCAAACAATCACATCCATTTTAAACTAAAGAACTCCATGACAAATAATTAATAGACTTGTTACTAAAGACGACGCCACACGATATGATGTAATCGTACAGAGCCGTTCGAATGAACTGCTGAGGCGATGTCACACGATACGACTTGATTGCAACACACCTTTACCAGGAAATCGTAACGTTTGTCTTTGTCACCCAGGAGTTGCTTGTACAATACGAACGTTTGAACGTATTCTAAGTAGACCTATCTCACATCCTAAATGCTAGCAACTCGTGGGACGCTACCAAGGAACTTACGTAAGATTACGCAACAGAAAGCGTTGAGGGGTTGTCTCATATTTGTTACACATCTCATTTGTTACACACCCGTTCTTACGGTTCCAGTTCTTACAGTCAGCTTAGGGACTAATTAAGCAAAGCCCTATAACCTTAGTGGAACAGTCTAGTCCAATTCAACTTTTCAATTCAACTTTATTCTATCAAATCAATCACATTGGTACATAATACATGTATGCATATGTGAATTGATATGCATACTGTAAATCGGGAAAATAACACGTGTTTAAACTATAAAAAAAAAAAATCCAAGCGTATTGTTTTACTTCATAAACGGTTTTACTTTTAAAACGGCCTTAATTGTTAACAACTGAAGCCGTGAACAATATTATTTCAGTTTACAGTACATCAGCTACACGCATATATTCTCTATCATCACATAGTAAATAGATAATTTGTAATAAATAAATGTGAATATATGTTATGGTCTTGTGTCTTAATTGTTAATAGAAGGCGAGTCCATTATTGCATTCTAGGTAGAAGGTATAGTATTAGCAGTTCACTCAACTATGACATATGTTGTTATATGATGTGTCAGAAATGAGACGTGTAACAAATGGGAGGAAACCCGTTGAGAGGCATTGGGAGATGTTATAATGTAGCGCCAAGAGAGATTGCACAGTCATTGTCCAATTATTAATGATTCTGTCTGGTCGACAAAATGGTGAAAACTAAACACCATTCACTTGTGATATGCACGCATAAGCACATTTATCACAGCTAGGTTGTGAACTGCTACGCTATGTCATACAACTGTACTTCTGTACACATTCTATATAATCGTAATCGTAATCGATTACAATAGTAGGTCTGTCCGTATATAATGATTAACCCAAATGTAATTTAGCATCAATATTGCATTTCATAAGAAACTTATAATAAACTATGTTTTAAATAGAAGTTAGCACAATGTGCTTTTAAATATTTTAGAATTTTAGATGTTTGGAGTGTCTCGTGGGCTGTTTGACCGGATGCTTTACTTGCTAAGATACAAACAGTGAAAAATATGTATATTTCATTTGAAGAATCTATCTGAAAAAGTTTTAAAAATTAGAAAAAATAACTCGACAGTTTATTGCGCTCTAACGGGTAGATCATAACAGTGAAACCAATATTTGTGTAAGTTGAAAACGTCCCAAGTTACCTTGATTTTCGGGTTTTAGAAATGAAACAAATTGCCTGAAACAGGCCGGGGTCAACATTAGAAATCCTCCGAAAGTAAACATCGGATTAATTCAATATTTTGATACTTTTTTGTAGGCAGGAGAAATTAAATCTACAATTACAAGATAGTTTAACTGTAAGAAACAGAAACTGCCGTACAAACAGAAATTATACACAATAGAGGCCAATACACATGTCTTATACACATGATTTTTTTTTTAATACAAGTAATCCCCGCCCCAACAACCTACCAAATTTCAACTATATCGGCCCAGAACTTTTTTTCAGAAAATAACACAACAGAGGCGACAAATAATATATTTTTTTTAAATACAATAATAATAATGATAATAATCCTACGAAAACAACAGGTTCCCGCTAAAGGCTTGGGAACCAAATAAATCAAGTATGTATCAAATATTGGGGCCGACTGGGCTTAAATCAGTTTGCGTTCACATCACCAGCGGAAGACGCGCGGTTACCAGATTTTTAGGTGGACGATAATAAACGTTCTTGAGATGAAATTAAAGTGTTGCTTGGGCGTGCAAGCGCGTACTTCTCAAGCTGTTTCAGCAGCTCAAGTTTCGTTTAACAGAAAGCCAATTGGTATGGCAGAATACCGATTGACACTCACTGATCTATAAAACTGTGAAGTGTACCGGGGCCTGAAGTATAACATTTGTCACTATGACTGAAATTAATCTTTGGGGTGTAGAGTTCATGGAAATGTAAGATGACATTTTCTAAAGTTGGTGCGAACAAGATGACGGCCATAAAAAAATGGCCGCCAGTCAATCAACAAAATTGTATATCTTTAGAGCTACAACACTTAGAACTGTGATCTTGGTGTCAAAACTGATGTTTATGGAGTAACGTCATCAAAACTGTTTGGAATACTGTCAGATAATTGGTTGTCAAACAAACAAAATGGCTGACTAAAATGGTGTTTTTGATATTGTTGTTGCACGACACGTGTTGTGTTAAATATTACGTTTTGATGGTTAATAAGGTTAGTCAATATGGTTTGAACAAAATTTAACCCAAAATTGTAAATGCTTGTCTAAAATGATAAATCAAGATATGCTATACCATTGATAAAATCGATGTTCATTGAGTATTGTTATCATTAGTATAGTGTTTAATCTGTTAGCATTCACGAGTTACCATAATTGCAATATCAAACCATAAATAAATGAAATGAATGAGTAAATGTGATTTCGAGAAAACTGATGAAACAGGCTCTATTTGCTGTAATTGACCCCAAATTGGTGAACATCGTGGTGTGCACCAGTGGTATCCTCCCATTTGTTACACGTCCCGTTTCTTACACACCTTATAACAACATAGGTCATGGTTGAGTGAACTGCTAATCCTATACCTTCTACCTAGTATTCAATAATAGACGCACCTTCTATTAACAATCAAGACACATTAACAGAACATATATTCACTAAGTCACCACTGGTTGAAGTTCTAGTCATTAATTAATAGTAGACCGGATGCTGTACACCCCCACAAACCCCCACCCCACCCCATAAATAACCCCCCCTCCAAAAAAAAAATCAAAAAAAATCAAACCAACCACAAGAAACCAGCCACACACTAAGAAAACCAACACCCCCCCCCAACCCCCCCCCCAAAAAAAAAAAATAGCCGACTTACGCTAATTGTTTTCGGCACGTTCCCAGAAACATATTTTGTTTTTCAAACGTCTTAAATAGATATTTACAAATTACTGATAGAAATAATCGACGAAAATAATTTTATAACATTTCTAACACTACTTTAATCATCAATTTGTTTGTTTTCCTTTTAGGCCAACCGTTAACGTATGATCCAAGCAAGAAGGGGCCGATAAAGAACAGGTCAGTATTATTATTATTTGTTTTATATTAGTCATGGATTATATTACCCAGGTTAAAAGTGAAATATGCCTATTAACAACTTCATACTCACGGATAAAATAATTCCATAATTAAAGCAACACGAATTAGTACATTTCTGAAAATGACTTAATATTGAAACTTAAAAATTGTAGGAAATAAAGCATTAGTTTACAGAAAAGTTTATAATGACATGTTAATTTATATTACACTATTAACAAACATACCATATTATACAAGTAAATATACAAGTTTTGTTTTGTTTACGACACCACTAGATCACATTGATCTATTTAGCATCGGTTATTGCAGCAGGGTGTGCACTTTACGGTTGCCCGGTCGGTCTAGGCTAGTGAACACAACGTCGAGCAAATCAAAACTTTATCGTGAATCGCCCGCTTGGCGACCAAAATTTCGCGCATTCGTTACAGCGTATTATTTCGGAATGTCCAAAATGTAATGTTTGTAAAACAGCTAAACTGCATTTCATTTCAACTTATTTTCGTGGTTATATCCAATTAAGGTTCAAACACGCTGTCCTGGGTACACACCTCAGCTATCTGGTCTGTCTGTCCAGAACAGTGGGTTAGTTATTAATTATTAGTTGTTAGTGAGAGAGAATAGGGTGTAGTGGCCTTACACCTACCCACTGAATCGTTAAAACTCGCTCTGGGTGAGAGCCGCTACCGAGCTGCGAATCTTATACCTACAAGCCTTATGTCTGATGGTTTAACCACGACGCCACCAAGGCCGGTAAACAGCTAAACAGTAGTTTTGGTAATAATTCAATTGACTGGTTCTCCGGTATGTATAATATACAGCCAAACTAACAGTGTTTTCTGGGGAAATTAATGGCCAACCAGTCTTTTAAACTAAAAAAGTATCCGGAACACTGGTCAATTTTGTTTACCACATGCAGCTACATTTGGAATGCTCGCTCGATTAGGCGATCGAAATTCAATGGGAACTATTATTAAAAAAAAAAAAACCCTAACAAAATTGAAACAAAAGCCCTATGTGGTTGTTGAAAATAGCTCCACCGTTGAAAAAGTAGATATACAATTTTGTAAAAGAAATATTGGGTGTAAGAAAAGGAACGTGTAACGAATTTGTTTATAACGAACTGGGACGGTTTCCACTTCAAGTAAGAAGAAAACTGATCATTTTTAAATATTGGATAAAATTACGTAACACTACAAATTGTATTCTAAGGGGTATATATGAAGAATTGGCACAATATAACGACAATTGGGTAATGAACATTAGACAGGAACCGTATTCACTTGGATTAAACTATATTTGGAATTTATCGTATGTTGACGACAGTATCTACATTATAATCAAAGAAAGGACGTTAGATACTTTAAAGCAATTGTGTTACAGCAAAACAATGACAACGCCTAAAGGACTTCTATATCAACTTTTATTAAATGAATTTAGATTACAAACATATTTAAGATTGCTAATGGAAACACGTTATATAAAAGAAATATGTAAGATTAGAATATGCGATCATAAATTAAATGTAGAATCTGGCAGGTATCTAAAATCGAAAGATCAGAAAGAATATGTACTCTGTGTAATGCTAATGTTATAGAAGATAAATATCACTTTATAACAGAGTGTCCACAATACAAAGATTTGCGCTGTAAATATATAAAAATGTATTATTATAAGCGGCCAAGTGTTTATCGTTTTAAACAGTTATTAACCACCGGTAACAATAAGGAATTGAATAACCTTGGAAAATATTTAGTGCAAACTAATACAATTAGAGATCGGTTAATGCAGGATAATAGTTAATGTAATAAATGTAACTTATATCACTTTATCCATGATTATATATAAACGACACCCACCATTGTTTTGCTCGTGCGTATTTTGTATAACTGTTGTATTACTTATGTAATGCATTCAGCTGATGAGTTGTAGAACTCAAGGCAAATAAAGAACTTGAACTTAAACTTGATGTCATATGACTATACTTAAACAATGTCGAGTGCGGCGTTAAATAAAACATTCCTTAATTGTTCCTTCCTTCCTTCCGAGGAAATTGATATTAATACACGTTAAACTCCTCACCACTCGCCAGTAAAGAACCTATTATAAAAGTTAAAGTGTGTTATATTCACTGGGTTTTAGTGACGATTCAGAATCTTCCCGTCAGCTTATTCAATATCGTATCTCTGCTCAAGAGAGAATCCAAAGGTTATGACAGGGTTTAGACACTATACAGACATGTATCACTCTAAGGTGCTTTGTCTGTATAAGTGATGGTCTTTATAACATTACTTGATTTCCACGACTGTCACTTAAAAAAACCCCACACCAGTACAGGAGCCAAGAGCTTTCTCTACAGCTTGTGTAAGAATGCATACAGCGATGTGCACAGATAACTATTTTAAGTAAGGAACTGTACGTATTTAACAAAACTATTAAACAAATTTTACACAGGGAGAAATCCCTTTAATTTAGGTCCACTTTCGTTTAAATACGATTATGTTTATTTTGATTGCCATAATAAGCGATCGAGACAGGGGGATTGATAATAATAACAACAATAATAATAATAATAATAATAATACATGAACTACTTTTTTGAATGAAAACATTTTATCGCATATATATATATATATATATATATATATAAAGACATACATACATACATACATACATACAAAAGGACTGGGCACAAGTTATCCAACTTCTGACATATATCTTCTCCTTATTGTTTCAGATCCTGTACAGACGTACTATGCTGTATCCTGTTTCTAGCATTCGTTGGAGGACTTGTTGCGGTTGCATTTTTTGGTAAATGCTGTTTCACCAATCGTCACATTAGGGCTGTCACACACATATTTTACCTCTAATAGCATTAACCATAATTTGGTATTGACATTAAAACCACCCCACACGTAAATATCGAATTAAAATGTAATTTTAGTAGTGTTACAGGATAAATAAATAAATTAATGTGTAAAATATCAACATCGTCTAATTAATCGGTATTTGTTTCCCGGTTGATATTTTCTATATTAAAAGTCATTCGTGACCAATCGTTTATTTCAAACACTACACTGCCACTTAATTAATGTTAAATGGACTTCATGTTTCCGAAATATCGTAAGCCATCTGAAAGGTCTCGTGTGTTGACCATGTCGGCCATTTTGAAGTTTGTTATATGTAAAATCTATTTTTCTCTATTGTAGGTGCAATTTAGCCTTCTATCAGATGAACTGATGTAGTTTAAGTTAGGGTACTTATTTTAATATAATGTTTAATAATAAATAAATTGTCAATGTTAACAACTTACAAGATGGACAACAAAATTCAAAATGGCCACCAAATTTCTCTATATACTTAAGGATTGTCTGTTATTTCTTTTACGTTCATCAGAGTATGAAAAAAAAAAGTATCTGCAAATTGTGTGAATCGGCGAAGCCGTTCTCATATAAGTTTGCAGGTTATTTTTTTCATACCCAGATGAACGTAAAAGAAAGAACAGACAATACTTACAATTAAATTTGAATCATACTTACTAATAATGACACTAAAAGTTCATACTGTATTTTGAATTAAACAATAACGCTTAATAAGACAACTTCCCATATAAAATGACGTCATCAGATATGACGTTCCCTGACGACGTAATGTTTTGTTCATCGAAAATTGAACAAATTCCCATTGCTACGTCTGGTCCATTGGAATGACGTTATATTGTAATGAATGTAACGGAAATTTAATTATTAGTATTTGGCTAACTTCTTGGATGCACGCATACGAGGTCATAATGGCATCCGAACATTTGGTATTCACATAATTTGACACAAAGCAGTTTCCTTGATTTAACCGCCATTTTGGAAACGCCTTCATATTTTGTTTTCTAACCTTGGTGTATCAAACCACACACAATTATATTCAATTTTGTGCATCTGAAGAAAGACCGCACAAATGCAGTTATTTATAAAGGGGGCGGGACATGACCCAGTGGTAAAGCGATCGCTCGATGCGCGGTCGGTCTGGGATCGATCCCCGTCGGTGGGCCCATTGGGCTATTTCTCGTTCCAACCAGTGCACCACGACTGGTATATCAAAGGCCGTGGTATGTACTACCATGTCTGTGGGATGGTGCATATAAAAAGATCCCTTGCTGCTAATCGAAAAGAGTAGCCCATGGAGTGGCGACAGCGGGTTTCCTCTCTCAATATGCGTCTGGTCCTTAACCATATGTCTGACGCCATATAACCGTCAATAAAATGTGTTGAGTGCGTCGTTAAATAAAACATTTCTTTATTTATTTATAAATTTATTGGAAATCCAATACGAATACCGTAATTTACATTCTTGTTTACATCGACGGATCACGGGATTGGCATTATGTGGCTTTTCTTAGTTTTTCCATCAGATACAATAATTTCCATGAAAATGAGATTGCCCGATTCAGAATCAATATTTACTGCTGAAATTTGGGCAATCATTAAAGCCCTGGAAGAGATTAAGGATTCACATGGATCCAAATATAATATTTTTTACTTTCGTGTCTTCGGGCTTTACAGTACATGAAGTTGGAACATTAGTCTAGACAATCTATGCCAAATATATATGATATACCCATCACAAATTACAAAAGTAATGGAATTAACAGTGTTTGTTGAGAATTTAGTCGGATAACATATTAAAAATGTAGAAAAATATAATCAGTGTAACAGGCAGTAATTTGGCTTCAGAATTAGGGTAGTGTCAGCACTGACGCCATCAATATTAGATGGTCCATATTTTTGAAAACCATACTTCCCAGGGAATTTTGTGCCTAAAGTGGCTACTCAATTTATCTTACATAATTTGAGGATGCTGATTTAAAAACAAATATGTTACCAGCTGCTATTTGCATTATTTATCCTTGAACATTCAATATACTAAAACATGAAATTTAATGTCCTGGCTTCTAACTGTATGGGTGGATTGATTCATAATATTAATACTTATATCTATGTTTTAACAATTAACATGTTACCTTTCAAGTGTTTTAATTAATTAGTTAGTTATAAAATAAATTCAATATGGCTGCCAATATAACCAACAAACTGTAACGAAATTCTACAAAACAATATTATTTCAACTTTTAGCTGTCTAGATGACAATGTTATTTATAAATGTATAAATATTTGCTTCGTTGGATGGAAATACCTTTTAACCCGGTTCTATGAAATATTACCTAGAAATTCAAGCTGGCTACCATGGACCTACTGAAATAGGAAATACAATAGCTTGGCTTCTAACTGGAATACATTCAAGATATTAGTGGCCATTCCAATTTTTCTATATGACAAGATTGAAATATAATTTGTCTGTAATGGTTTAAGCAGTCAAGTGTACATAAAATTAACATAAACGCAGATATACATTAAAAACTCAAGATTAACAGATGCATTATTGTATGGCATGTTGTTTAAATAATAATTGTGCCTAATTCTAGAATATTATACAAACGTTACTGTTACAGCTATGCTTTCTCTGTTTCATTTGACACAAACGTGGAACCAACCTGTCATAACGTTGTGAATAGTTGTGAAACAGTAGTTGGATTCTGTATAGCCAGCTTTATACATCGATTACAAAAAATAAAAAAAATACTAAATGTCTTGGTTTTCTAGATATTGCATTATTTATGAAAATATGGTGCATTTTCGTTCATTATGGATCAGTATCTTACTGGCATATCTCATGTTATTGCATATGTATTTAAAAACAAATGCGATGCAGCATTTTGTTATCGCATTCAACACTAAAGCAAGAGCCACGCACATTTAAAAGCATGATATACAAATCTAATTGGTGTTAAAATATATCTAGGTTATATTTTTTTTCAAAATTATAATTATAATTATTTCGACAATTTCTTCTGAAATGTACGGATACCAGCAAACAAGACAATTCTGTATTCGTTTTGGGGTTTTTTAATGACACACTCAACAGATTTTAAATTTCACAATTCTATGGCGTCGGACTTATGCTGCCATTACTCTATGGACTACTCTATTCGATTAGCACCAACGTTTTTTATATGCACCATTCCACAGACAATTCATACCACATTGCCAGGATTATCAGATGGCACCATGCATGCCTTAGATAATAGTTCACGTTTCCACATGATAATTGCATCGTCGGTAGATATGGAAATATGTTTTAACACACTATACATAGTATTTTTCACACAAATATGGAGATGGATGCCAAGCTAGTTCATTTATAATGGATTGATAAAGGTTTCAGTGTCCTGGGATAGAGTTGCCTCTCATAAATGTGCTAAGTGATAGATTGAAAAAGCACAGGTCTGAAACACATCATGCAAAAGCAAATGCTGGTTGTAGTGTTTACAGTAGTATATGGTACTTGTTATGCATTGAATACGGTAATGCTAAATACATGACGTCAGTGTAAAACATGTCATCGGAGACGCACATATATGAGGCAGGGAAGCGTTAACAGAAAGTCATGGGGCTAATAAATATCTACAACTGACAGCATCTTGTTTCCATTGTGTTCATAACATAAATATCCCCTCGTCGTCATAATATAATGTTCATCTGTATTTATGTTATGAACACAATGGAAACACGATTCTGTCAGTTGTAGATATTTATTAGCCCCATGACTTTCTGGTAACGCTTCCTTGTCTCCTGTCTGTGCGTCTCTGATGACATGTTTACACTGACGTCATGTATTTAGTATCACCGCTGTATTCAATGCATAACAAGTACCATATACTACTATAAACACTACTCTGAACATCTTATTTTAAAGTCTATATCAGCAAATCAAACCACATAGACGACATTAGCAAATGTGGCTAAAGCCGCAACATTCAACGTTTTCATCAATCTTTAAATCAGAAAACATATAAGGTTATAATGCTAGTTTGATAAATAGCAGAAAGCGCTCGAGTGTCTAACCCGTTCCTCATAGACACTGTGGCACTCTGCACATGTTTCAAAAGGAATAGTACCTGGTATGTACACTGATACCAATTCAAATTAATATAATGAATATATTTTCTGGCCACATGAAGCAACACTTTATGACACATATCTCGCCAATGACAGGCATGACCATATTTATTAGGCACTTTATAGTTAAGCACACTTCGAACTTTGATCGGGCAAGATGATATTTAACATTTTACTACCTACAATGGAAATAAGGAGGCAAGAAGTCTAGAAAACTTTTCAAAATTTGCTGGCGGTTTTCTCACAAGCATCATTCATTTTAATTTGATTTTCGTGCAAATATACTATTAAGGTTCAAACACGCTGACCTGGACACAGTTTGGCTATCCGTGCTGTCTCTAAAGGACAGTGGGTTAATAATTAATTGTTAGTGAAATGTGGGTGTAGTGGCCTTACATCCCTCCTGGGCCTTTAAAACCCTGGGTAGGCGCCGTTACCGGGTTGTGAACTTTGTATCTTCCAGCCTTTAGACCGATGACTGAACCATTACATCATTAAAACCATCAATGTGCTCTAGAGGCGTCGTTAAATAAAACAAACATTACATTAAAACCAGCACTGTAAAGCGTATTGCACGTGAAATACAGTAATAGGTATTGAGAATGAAATGGAAATCACAGCAAGGAGAACGTACAATACATGGCATACGTTTTACTAAGATATTGCATAATAAAACGGTTTACAAACATTAGTATTATTTAATTTTATATTCACACTCATTTTGGAAAACTTTTGAAGTGTTAGATAGCTGTTAAAGTTATTCTCATGATGTTTAATTGAGTTACCAGTTGTATATAGAAGCATAAAATTAATATGTTAGTGACTCATAACTTATTTTAACTAGCATATTTTCAACGTTGAATTTAAAATTGTTTCACTAATTATTTTGTTCTACATTTTTTATGTGTTATTTTGTACTACACACAGAGTTAAATACAGTTGAAATTAAAATGATTGGTCTTTCACTATTTTACCTGGACTATATCCTTTGGATGGGATGGTGATACGAAAGTGCGTCTTTTTTATCCATTACCAATACAAAATATTATATTTTGTTGCATACCCAGCGATATTGGCATAAAGGCAGATTCTGCTGCCAAGAGTGCTTTGAATTTGCCCATGCCAGTGTTGGTACCCCCCCCCCCCCCCCAGTGGTTTTAAATATCATATTCACCAATATATCTTTTTGACTTAGCAAAGTGGTTGGAATGGTGCGGTTACGAACAAGCTTGATTCTGTTAGGCCAGTCCCGGGAGAGTGACAGTCCTCTTACAGGTCGGCTTATGTCGTGCCGCATCGGCCATACATATTTGATGCATTCTGGGTTTTTTTTTAGGAAGGACCCTCCTCCTCAATGTGAGCACTGCAAGTATAAGCTAAGTGCACGTCGCATTTTAGTGGCATATAATCATCTGGAGCCGACGAGATAAAATGTTTGGTGACAGAAATGTGGTGGAATCTTTTAAATTTCACCCAAAATTAATTTTAAAGCTTTTAAAACATTTTGATTTCTATGAAACGTTTTAAAGTATATTTACCTTGAATTTTGTATTGCACTTTTACCCACAGATCTTTACACTGTCATTTTACATAATTATATAATTTGTATCTTTAATGTAAATACTCATATTCATGTACTGACCTTCATTTGACACCCAATAGTGGATGTGTAGTTTTATGCTGGGGTGTCGTTACACATTCATTAATTCATTCATCCATCCATCCATCCATCCATTCGTCCCTGCCTGCCTATTTTAACGTTCTCAACCTTTTAATGAAGTTTAGTTTTTAAATGCTATTAAACTAACCATGACTAGTAATCTTATCTGATTAAATCATGCATAACACATTGTTATGAAAAGCAAATATTTGGTGAAATCTTCCACTTATGAATAAGGGTTTTGATTTTAGACGCTTCGGCCGGTAGGTATTCTTAAATATAATCCAATGATTCGTTATCTAATTTTTTTTTAGAAAAAAAGGAATGTAGTAGGCCTATGCTGTAAAAGAAGCCTACATTAATATGTTTTGTATGTTACGATCCAATACGAGGAACCCCGGGATTTTGTCAAAAAGAGTAGGACAGTTTGATGATTTTTTTTTCCATCCAGGAATTAATTTTAACGTTCTTCTAGAAAAACAAAGAAAACCTGCCAAAACGTCTCTCTTTTGGAGTTCAATAGCGGGAAAGTTGTTTTATTGAGCGTTATTGTTTATGGACCAAAGTAATTCAAAATAACGTACTAAGTTTTAGTGTTATTATTAGCAAGTATGATTCAAATTTAATTATAAGTATTGTCTGTTAATTTTGTTGCGTTCATCTTTTACGTTCACACAGTTTGCGGATGATTGTTTTGTTCATACCCCGAAGAACGTAAAAGAAATAATAGACAATCCTTATTAAGTAGGCCTACATTGATGAAAAAACGTTTATTTTGATATTTGGCTTACATTTAAATTCAGAAGATAATGTCAAAAAAGCTATACCAATGAGAATTTACTGAACATTTTCTGTAAGTACTAAAAACAATAGTTACATTCCTACAGCCCATAATCCTTTCCTTTTATGTGTTCTCCGACTGCAACCGTATGGCCTATTCATTACATATGGAACTGGTCGGGTGTACATTTTCACAGCAAGACGTTGGAGGCAAAATTAACACTCGAAGAAATACAGAACTGTATAATATGCATAAATAAATATAGCATTCACACTTCCCGTAACATCTAATTACCTCTTATTTTTCAATTCTCTATTGTTCACTCCCATTCGGAACTAGCCAGCGTTTTGAACTAAGCGTTTTGAAACAAAAAAGTAAGTAGCTTTCTGCAAAGAATGTTTACATTGGAACAGCGTTGCACGTCAGTCACTAGCAGCCAGTGATGTAGATCTTCGGGTCACTCGAGTATAAAAAGTGAAAAAGAAAATGTTTCATGTATGGCTTCAGTTTACACGATTGTCACAAACATTTTCATTGGTCGGCATTTGACCAATACAGCCAATAGACACGCCTTGGTAGTGACACAGAATTGTAGATAATACAGAGTTCAGGTTAACATGAGAGATAAAGATATTTATTTACCAGAATATAGAATGAAATAAGAATTAGTTATATAGTGAATTAAAACAAAATCCGGATATATATATATATATATATATATATATATATATATTCCGGAATTCCGAGTACGGGAAGAAAATTCTGGATGTTTTCGGAACATTAAGGACAAATGGGCGCCCTATCAGTAAAGTAACGCTTAAGAGTTTGCATTTATGTTACTTTATTAGTAATGTTTATATTTAAGACTATTTCGTTGAAAAAGATCACCAAAGCTCCTTTTTTTGTTGACAACATTTCGGGGTTCGTCTTATTTGAGGCAAGTTATTCGTTATAGACATAAGTGTAAGCTTATTTTACAGCGTACTACATTCCCTTTTTCGCTACACACGTTTTAGATTATATTTACGAGTAGTTACCGTCTATAGCGGCAGAAATCAGTCCCCATATTCATAACTGGAAGATTCCCTCAAATTTTTGTTTTTGCACAACAATAATATGTTATGCGTAATTAGATCACCATCCGTGTTAACGAAGCTGTCAACCAGTCTGTATGTTTTGTTCCGTGATTAGATCACCATCCGTGTTAACGAAGCTGTCAACCAGTCTGTATGTTTTGTTCCGTGATTAGATCACCATCCGTGTTAACGAAGCTGTCAACCAGTCTGTATGTTTTGCTCCGTGATTAGATCACCATCCATGTTAACGAAGCTGTCAACCAGTCTGTATGTTTTGATCCGTGATTAGATCACCATCCGTGTTAATGAAGCTGTCAACCAGTCTGTATGTTTTGCTCCGTGATTAGATCACCATCCGTGTTAAAGAAGCTGTCAACCAGTCTGTATGTTTTGCTCCGTGATTAGATCACCATCCATGTTAACGAAGCTGTCAACCAGTCTGTATGTTTTGCTCCGTGATTAGATCACCATCCGTGTTAATGAAGCTGTCAACCAGTCTGTATGTTTTGTTCCAGCATACACCTACGGCGATCCGAAGTTACTATTATATCCAGTGGATTCGAACGGACAACTATGCGGCCTCGGATCTCACAGGTATGTCTCACCTTATGTATATCCTCATTACTTAATGAGAAAATATTATATATGTAGGATATCTTTTCAGGTACCTTGCTCTCAAAAGGAATGTCTTTTTCTCTATAAAATGTATTTATGTAACAGAAGATTTAATATACATGTATAATACATCATGGGCTATATTAAATTTGACATAATAAGCTTTCAAACAAGCTATAATATAGCTGTTTGAATTTTGGTGGCATTAAACCGTAACCAAGTGACCCTCGCCGCTCTACTACAGAGAGAGAGATTCATGTAATCAACCACATTTTGCTACTCTGCCTTGCGCAGAGATACAGTCTTGATCCTGGATATCGGTTTTGATGTTCCGATTTACCCAGTATAGACGGGACTAGACTAGAAAACAGCATTTGATAGAACTGTATGTGTACCAACATATAAATCAAATGTGAGAATTTAATTAATGTTTGGTCCCCTGTTTGTACCTAGGGATGGGTAAAGTACACTAGAGTTGCATAGAGAAATATTTAAACTGTAATTTCTTGATAACTAGTAGACTATTTGGAACTACCTTTAGTTGAGTGGGGAACTTTCTCGACCTAACAGAGAAACAAAATCATGAATTTAGTCATTCTGACCTCTATAGTTTGGTAGGTGGGGTCAATAATTTACTCAGGTGATCGTTTAAGCCCATGACTTTCTAAATTAAATGTTTCCAGTTGGGGGCATAAATATAGTTGAAATTATAATTGTCGATATTCATTATATACTAACAGGCAAAAAAAACTTATCACCTTGTTCAGTAGGTCCATAAAGAAAAACCAAGACAGATGTGATCTAAATGATGATTATTTTAATGAAAGGAATCATTTTCCAATGTCTTTACAACAAATCATTGCCATATCGATAGTGCACTTACCATAAGGCCGAGCGAAAGAGACATGAGGTCAAAATTAAAAATGACACAATCAGAGTTCCTTCAAAAGGTGCTTCTAAAGTCAAATCATGGAACAAGACATGTCCTCAATAGTGTGTCTGACCACCCCTTGCATCAATACACGCCAATGATGACCAAAGCAATACGTTGACGTTAACGTTGTTGAGATAATCCTGAACAAGTCTGGCTGTATGAGGTCGTGCATTGTCCTGCTGCAAAAGGGTACCCCTAGGCTGTTGACGCAAGAATGGCACTACAGCAGGTCGCAACACTTCATCCCTGTATCTTTGACCAGTCAGATTTCCACGGATGATGAGAAGCCTTGTTGTCCGTTGACCGCAAATACCGACCCATACCATGACGCCGCCTCCACCAAAAGGGTGCACATCTTGGATGCAGTTTGGTGCCAGTTGCTCTCCCCTACGTCGATAAACACGAACTCGGCCATCATTTCGGAACATGTTGAAGCGACTTTCATCCGTGAACAGCACCCTTTCCCAACACGCCGCTGCCACCGACGTACAGTTCGTGCCCATTGTAATCTGCGTTGACGGTGTAGAGGGGTCAATACCATTCCACGGAAGGGGCGGAAAGCTCTGATACCAGCCCTGCGGAGTCGTCGTAAGACTGTTCGTCTGCTGATAGGGTGTCCCAGTGCCGTCGCCGCCGTTGACATCGCCGTCACGAATCGGTTCCGCAGGTGGAATGTCCGGATGTAGCGGTCTTCAGCTGGCGTTGTGACCCTTGGTCTTCCCGATCTTGCACGGTCTTGTGCCTGGCCTGTCTGCTGATAACGGCTCAACAAGTTGCTGATGGCGGCTTGACTACAGTTGAAGGTTCTTGCAATCTGCCGTTGAGAGGCCCCCATATCGGCCATACCGATAGCTCTGTTGCATTCTGCTTGGGTAAGTCTCGGCATCTCTCTGATGTTCTTTTTGATACGGCTTCCTTGCTTTGTCCCACACCGGTATTTATGCAACAATCATGCACGAGCATTTTTAACAAATTCAAATTATGCTGTTTTTCACATTTTTCATGACTGCACGAAATTCACAAAATCCGGAAACAGTGACTTTTCGGAAACACCCACAGGGTGTGTTTTGGCGAATGTTTTCTCATTACTTTCAAAACTTATTGCAGTATCTTTAATTCAGATAAACTTATTTTAAAAGTGATAAGTTTCTTCTGCCTGTTACTTTACTAATCATAATGCAGCATCATTATATCTGAATAATATACAACTATTTTGTTTTTTAAATCTATTATAGAGGAAAACCAAATCTGTTTTTCTTTGACCTAGTCAAATGTGGACGGATGGGTCCTGGCGTGTTCCTGAATGGCTGTCCTACACCACAGGTAAGTGCCATAATAAAAATGTGTGGTCAGTCGCAAATCACAAGTCCAAACGCTGACAGTTCTTCTCTTAGAGGCTGAAAGACTTTATTCTTGAGGATCAACGAAAATAAAACATTCGTTCAGGTTCAGGTTCAAATCCAAGTTATTTATTTGTTTTGAGTTTTACTACTCGTCAGGTTAATATGTGATATAATACAATGTATACAAGAATACACAATGTATAAGGTTTGTTTTCACATCACAATGTTACGCTGCGTTTTCGTGGCTCCGGGCAACTGTTTCCATCTTGACAGTAAACGCGGATGGATAGCTCTCGCTACTCATCAGTCATCTGCTTGCAGAATCCACCCTTTTTGTCAAAATGGCGGATACCGAATTAAAATTAGGTGTGAGGAATATACCAGTGAGAACAGTCACAGAAAAGATGACTGAATTTAGATTTTGAATATTGCGGTCACTGGTTTTGAACCCTACCAAATAAATCAATCTGGAAAACCCGTTTCAGATAAAAGCATTGTTTTGAAATTGTATGGAACAATGGTTTAATTTTCCCGGGATATCAAGAATACAGTGATACGTGAATAATTTTTGTAAAATCATCTTGAAAAGTATTTAAGAATGCATTTAACTGGTCTAGAAGCATGCTTTTGTATTCCTTATCCCCCCCCCCCCCAAAAAAAAAAAGAAACAAAAAGAAAAAGAAAAAAAAGAAGATATATATATATGTTTTGATAACAAAATGACGTCAATGTGTGAAATATTGCCAGAGATATGGCTGTTGTTAATATAACGCAGTTTTGAACGTGTCATCTGGTGGTTTCATTATCTCCACACCATACTCAAGAAGTCTAGCCATATGAACTAATGTTACCCTGCCGGTAGCCCGGTACCCCCTTAACTAGGTGGCCTTGTTTGCAGGACTATTATAATCAAAACATTGGGAATAAAATTGCAGCGGACTAAGAATACTAGAAAGTCTTGTGGACTAGGAGTACCAGGCGGTATATCTAGGTCTACCACGCTGATATACGTCTTCTAAAAACGTTCTTAATACAAGATTTTACCTCAACTGAAATGCTTTTCGGTTTATACATATTTTACTCAAATAACAATAATGTATGGAATGTCCAGTAATACATTTACTGTGAACTTATATACCCTTCTATACTTGTATTACATGTGGTTTACACAACAGCATGTGCAATCATAGATTATACTTCGAAAATAATGTTACTGACCATCGACTTGATATTTACAAGCAATGCTATCGTATTTTGGACATTCAGGGCCGTGTCTAGCGGATGGGCAAGTGGTGGAACACCCCCCCCCCCCCCCCCCCCCAAAAGTCTGAACAATATTTTTTTTGGTTTACAAAATTGCTTTGCGCACTACAAAAGTACACCTCCCCACCCCTACCCCAAGCACCACCATACATACTATAGATTTGACCACAAGGGATCCCAATTAAAAGAAAAAAATGTGGAAAGGGGAGGGCCTACCAAACCTAACACTGTGGACTCTGTAACACCCCGACCTTGTGTAAGCTGATTTTTTTTTGTTACTACACCCTTTGTTACTAACTGTTAGGTTAGGTACAGTATGTAAATATATACTTTATAAAATAAAATTCAAATAAATAATGTATTGGCAAAATTAATTCAATATACTGCATGTACATGGACTGGTTACATGTATTTTTATGTATATGTTTAAAGAAAAGGTAAGACAAAGCTGGTACACATTTTACATTCTAAAACATGCATAACATTGATTCAATGAAACACGCTATAATGGCCTCCACGTAACCTCGT
Organism: Gigantopelta aegis; assembly: GCF_016097555.1. Lineage (NCBI taxonomy): Eukaryota > Metazoa > Mollusca > Gastropoda > Neomphalida > Peltospiridae > Gigantopelta > Gigantopelta aegis. Next base: position 37,449,064 of record NC_054708.1, on the reverse strand, counting down.
ATCCTAATCTTTTGTTATGCAAACAGCTGTAGTTATTTATAGGAGAAAGAACCTGAATTCAAAACATACAGCGATTTTTGTAAAATGGAAATATGTCAACTTCATGCATTTTAGATGATGAAATGTATATAAAACCTGTTGGGGTTTGGGTTTATTTTCATGCAAATGTAAAGAAAATAAAGATTGAATGGGAATTAAATGTAACATTTGCAAAAAACGTAGGGTCTAAACAATTAAACAGGACTATAGGATGTATGCGGCCATTGGGACTGATTCAATGGAAAGGCGTTTCTCCTTTCGACATCCTGTGTCCACGTCATTTTGCGGCTCACTTTAGTCAACTTGTTCGGCGACTCATATGACAGCCATTCTGCAGAATGTCACGGTTGTTCGCATTTTGTCTCTGCCTGGCCCATCCTGTCCATTTGTTTTTTGGTCTGTTAACATTTTATACCTACATTCTACCTACATACCTTAGTTATGGCCAAACATGGGTAATAATGCAGGGTAGAAAATGACTGTTAAATCTGGTATCGGTTTAGTAAAATAATATTTTCCTTGCTTGTTCATCGACTAACATTACATCTAGGTACATTTGCAAGCTTTCACCCAGACTTCGTTAAATCGAACACATACAGGTGGATCCACACGCCAACAAACAAGGCAAATCTGTATTTTTTACCAGTTATATATCGTGTTCAAAACTTACCTTTGGATATAGGCTACTTATACTACATGTATTATAAATAACACAGTGTATTAGGTTGTAGTTTTTGTGAAACATACTGAATATTAATAACTGACACTTCTTAGAATGTTAGGTTTTAGATTTTCAATTTGTAAAATATCATACTGAATATTAAAACCCCATGACAAATGGTTGAATATATAGGCCCTAGTACATATGTTATATTAGGATGCAGATTTTGTAAAACATAACGAAATTTTAAAATTGGCACTTGGCTAAATTTCAGCATATAAGTGTGCATATATCTAACTATCTTTCGACACATGTATACAAATGTCAAATCAGGGCTGTCTGATCCTGGAAGGTGGCACTGAACCCTCCACTTTCGTCTACCTGAGTAGGCCTATGATATAAAAACTACCTTAAATGTACCACAATGCGAATTAGAAGTTTTACCACTTTTTTTGTCATTACAAAACTGTACGTAGGAGGGGCGAGGTGGAGGGTCAGTTGTTGTTTTTTGTTATTTATCTTTCAAGTGTGTACCCTCTGTTACTGTATCCCTATTGTTTTATTACTTCCACCCAACTCAGTTTAGACTAGGTACTGCCGTGCATTATTTAGGCCTATATTTATGCCCCCTTCTACATGTATATTCTGTTCGACAGGCCTGATTTTTAAAATATGTCAACTGTGAAATATATAAATATGTACAGATCACAGGTTGCACCTTGATGCATTGTATTAATTGTATGTGTTATTAAGTATGTAATCAAATAAATAAGTGTTGTTAAAATGTTAATATATATATATACATTAATTTCGTTTTTAATAAAATAATAACAAAATGAAAGTCCAAGTAGGACTATGATTTCTAAAAAATTGAGTCTAATAGGACTTCTTCCTAGGAACTAACCCCAAATGCAGAAATTATAATAATAATAAAAAATAATTAAAAATCTGTAAGTACGATTTATAATCATACATACAATTTTGTGATCCATACATGCGATTTATAATCTGTACGTACCATTTATAATACGTATGTATGATTTATAATCCGTACTTATGGTTGATAATCTGTACGTACGATGTATTTAGTACTACAGTAGATTTTGAAAAGACTATCAGTGCTGTAAAGTTTTTGGACATTACGTTCTGTACCATGTAACATTTTAAAAGTAAGCTGTTTAAAAATGTGAATATATTTGTTTACATTATTTAGTGATCTGTGTTGCAGATCTATGTATAAACTGTATAAACTCATTTGAACTGAACATGTTTAGGTATGCATGTCGACGTGTCCACAGAAGAACTATGTAGCTGTAGCAGACTTTACCACCAACAATAAGAACAGTTTGATTTGTAAAGATGGAACAGACAAATCTGCAAAGGTATGTCGTCTTGGAATATACGCATATTTATTGCAGTCTAATATCCTGACACTTCTCAACATGATGAGTCAAACAAACGTTTTCCTGATCACATTAAACTTGCATGTTGGTGGCCAATTAAAACTCAAGTTAAGATAACTAGAAACCGCATACACAGTCATTATAGCTGTATCAGCATGTCTGGTTGAAAGTGACAAGAAAAGAAGTAAACTCTGGTCTCTCACAGATAACATAAAACTTTTGGACCACAACCAATACTTTTCTATAAGTAATGCAATCACGATCAAATTATACCGTTCAACTTACGGGAGTAGCCATTTTCCTTTTTAACACCAACTGGTTATATTAGTGTTATTGATGTGATGTATGAGCTGGTTTGACGCCAACTGGTTATATTAGTGCTACTGATGTGATGTATGAGCTGGTTTGACGCCAACTGGTTATATTAGTGCTACTGATGTGATGTATGAGCTGGTTTGACGCCAACTGGTTATATTAGTGTTACTGATGTGATGTATGAGCTGGTTTGACGCCAACTGGTTATATTAGTGTTACTGATGTGATGTATGAGCTGGTTTGACGCCAACTGGTTATATTAGTGTTACTGATGTGATGTATGAGCTGGTTTGACGCCAACTGGTTATATTAGTGTTACTGATGTGATGTATGAGCTGGTTTGACGCCAACTGGTTATATTAGTGTTACTGATGTGATGTATGAGCTGGTTTGACGCCAACTGGTTATATTAGTGTTACTGATGTGATGTATGAGCTGGTTTGACGCCAACTGGTTATATTAGTGTTACTGATGTGATGTATGAGCTGGTTTGACGCCAACTGGTTATATTAGTGCTACTGATGTGATGTATGAGCTGGTTTGACGCCAACTGGTTATATTAGTGTTACTGATGTGATGTATGAGCTGGTTTGACGCCAACTGGTTATATTAGTGTTACTGATGTGATGTATGAGCTGGTTTGACGCCAACTGGTTATATTAGTGTTACTGATGTGATGTATGAGCTGGTTTGACGCCAACTGGTTATATTAGTGTTACTGATGTGATGTATGAGCTGGTTTGACGCCAACTGGTTATATTAGTGTTACTGATGTGATGTATGAGCTGGTTTGACGCCAACTGGTTATATTAGTGTTACTGATGTGATGTATGAGCTGGTTTGACGCCAACTGGTTATATTAGTGTTATTGATGTGATGTATGAGCTGGTTATATTAGTGTTACTGATGTGATGTATGAGCTGGTTATATTAGTGTTACTGATGTGATGTATGAGCTGGTTATATTAGTGTTACTGATGTGATGTATGAGCTGGTTATATTAGTGACTGATGTGATGTATGAGCTGGTTATATTAGTGTTTATGTGATGTGATGTGATGAGCTGGTTATATTAGTGTTACTGATGTGATGTATGAGCTGGTTATATTAGTGTTACTGATGTGATGTATGAGCTGGTTATATTAGTGTTACTGATGTGATGTATGAGCTGGTTATATTAGTGTTACTGATGTGATGTATGAGCTGGTTATATTAGTGTTACTGATGTGATGTATGAGCTGGTTATATTAGTGTTACTGATGTGATGTATGAGCTGGTTATATTAGTGTTACTGATGTGATGTATGAGCTGGTTATATTAGTGTTACTGATGTGATGTATGAGCTGGTTATAATAGTGTTACTGATGTGATGTATGAGCTGGTTATATTAGTGTTACTGATGTGATCTATGAGCTGGTTATATTAGTGTTATTGATGTGATGTATGAGCTGGTTATATTAGTGTTATTGATGTGATGTATGAGCTGGTTATGTATGAGCTGGTTATATTAGTGTTACTGATGTGATGTATGAGCTGGTTATATTAGTGTTACTGATGTGATGTATGAGCTGGTTATATTAGTGTTATTGATGTGATGTATGAGCTGGTTATATTAGTGTTATTGATGTGATGTATGAGCTGGTTATATTAGTGTTATTGATGTGATGTATGAGCTGGTTATATTAGTGTTATTGATGTGATGTATGAGGTGGTTTGACGCCAACTGGTTATATTAGTGTTATTGATGTGATGTATGAGCTGGTTATATTAGTGTTATTGATGTGATGTATGAGCTGGTTATAATAGTGTTATTGATGTGATGTATGAGCTGGTTATATTAGTGTTATTGATGTGATGTATGAGCTGGTTATATTAGTGTTATTGATGTGATGTATGAGCTGGTTATATTAGTGTTATTGATGTGATGTATGAGCTGGTTATATTAGTGTTATTGATGTGATGTATGAGCTGGTTACTAGTATATTAGTGTTATTGATGTGTACAGTACACACAAAACTGTAGTGGAACAATACACACAACTACTGTAGTCGAACAATACACAACACAACTACTGTAGTCGAACAATACACAACACAACTACTGTAGTCGAACAATACACAACACAACTACTGTAGTCGAACAATACACAACACAACTACTGTAGTCGAACTATACACAACACAACTACTGTAGTCGAACAATACACAACACAACTACTGTAGTCGAACAATACACAACACAACTACTGTAGTCGAACAATACACAACACAACTACTGTAGTCGAACAATACACAACACAACTACTGTAGTCGAACTATACACAACACAACTACTGTAGTCGAACAATACACAACACAACTACTGTAGTTGAACAATACACACACAAGTACTGTAGTCGAACAATACACACACAAGTACTGTAGTCGAACAATACACAACACAACTATTGTAGTCAAACAATACACACACAACTACTGTAGCCGAACAATACACAACATAACTACTGTAGTTGAACAATACACAACACAATTACTGTAGTCGAACAATACACACACAACTACTGTACCCGAACAATACACAACATAACTACTGTAGTTGAACAATACACAACACAACTACTGTAGTCGAACAATACACAACACAATTACTGTAGTCAAACAATACACAACATAACTACTGTAGTCAAACAATACACACACAATTACTGTAGTCAAACAATACACAACATAACTACTTTAGTCGAACAATACACAACACAATTACTGTAGTCGAACAATACACAACACAACTACTGTAGATGAACAATACACAACACAACTACTGTAGTCGGAACAATACACAACAATACACAACACAACTACTGTAGTGGAACAATACACAACACAACTACTGTAGTTGAACAATACACACACAAGTACTGTAGTCGAACAATACACAACACAATTACTGTAGTCAAACAATACACAACATAACTACTGTAGTCAAACAACATAACTACTGTAGTTGAACAATACACAACATAACTACTGTAGTCGAACAATACACAACACAATTACTGTAGTCAAACAATACACAACACAACTACTGTAGTTGAACAATACACAACACAACTACTGTAGTCGGAACAATACACAACAATACACAACACAACTACTGTAGTGGAACAATACACAACACAACTACTGTAGTGGAACAATACACAACACAACTGTAGTCGAACAATACACAACAATACACACACAAGTACTGTAGTGGAACAATACACAACACAACTACTGTAGTGGAACAATACACAACACAAGTACTGTAGTGGAACAATACACAACACAACTACTGTAGTGGAACAATACACAATACAACTACTGTAGTCGGAACAATACACACACAAGTACTGTAGTGGAACAATACACAACACAACTACTGTAGTCGGAACAATACACACACAAGTACTGTAGTGGAACAATACACAACACAACTACTGTAGTGGAACAATACACAACACAACTACTGTAGTGGAACAATACACAACACAACTACTGTAGTCGGAACAATACACAACAATACACAAGACAACTACTGTAGTGGAACAATACACAACACAACTACTGTAGTGGAATAATACACAACACAACTGTAGTCGAACAATACACAACACAACTACAGTAGTCGAACAATACACACACAACTACAGTAGTCGAACAACACACACACAACTACTGTAGTGGAACAATACACAACACAACTACTGTAGTCGAACAATACACACACAAGTACTGTAGTGGAACAATACACAACACAACTACAGTAGTCGAACAATACACACACAACTACAGTAGTCGAACAACACACACACAACTACTGTAGTGGAACAATACACAACACAACTACTATGGTCGAACTGTTTTTTCTCACATTTTATTCCTTAGTTATGTATGTATATGCACCTAACGTCACTGTAAAGAAAGGAATTTAGAATTCCAAAATAAAATCCTTAGAAGGAATAGAGCTCATTTTCCCAATTGTATGCCACTTCCTTCATAAGTTATGTGGCACACACCCAATCATGGAGTTTTATACACGCCGCCAAATGGGTTATTTAATTATGTTTACCATCTTTTACTTACATGTTTTCTCAAACAATAAACCTTCATATAGTAGTAGCAGTGATCAGCATTGTCGACTGTCTACTCCTGTTTGTGTCTGAACAATGATGTCTATATTTTGCAGACAGTGCTTGACCTCGTCAAAGACGATGACTGTGCCGCTTATTACTTAAAAAGTGAAACAGGTACATAGTTATATTTACTACAGGCATATTATCTCTACTCTCCTTCCCAGAAGTTTAATCAACCTGGCCTAACCACAACGCCACCGAGACCGGTTATAAAACAATGACGCCAACAATTTATTGTTCTGTGACGTATAAATTAACCCGGAACTGATTGCATTCGTTTGTCTTCATTAATTATTTATTTAGACTGGCCTCGGTGGCGTCGTGGTTAGGCCATCGGTCTACAGGCTGGTAGGTACTGGGTTCGAATCCCAGTTTTGGCATGGGATTTTTAATCCAGATACCGACTCCAAACCCTGAGTGAGTGCTCCGCAAGGCTCAATGGGTAGGTGTAAACCACTTGCACCGACCAGTGATCCATTACTGGTTCAACAAAGGCCATGGTTTGTGCTATCCTGCCTGTGGGAAGCGCAAATAAAAGAACCCTTGCTGCTAATCGGAAGAGTAGCCCATGTAGTGGCGACAGCGGGTTTCCTCTCAAAATCTGTGTGGTCCTTAACCATATGTCTGACGTCATATAACTGTAAATAAAATGTGTTGAGTGCGTCGTTAAATGGTGTATGTTTACATGCTTGGTATATCAAAGACCATGGTTTGTGCTATCATGTCTGTGGGATGTGCATATGATAGCTCCTTTACTACTAATGGAAAAATGTAGTGGGTTTCTTCTCTGAGGCTACATGTCAAAATTGCCAAATGGTTGACATACAATAGCCGATGATTAATAAATTAATGTGCTCTAGTGGTGTCGTTAGACAAAACAAAATTTAATTATTTTTAATTTTACTTGCTTGTTTTATTTTCTCTTTACTTCAGTGTTAAACCGATGCCTGCCACTTTCTGATCTTCTAAACCTAGCGAATAATGCTGTTACTGTAATAACTGATAGCGGGGAACAAAACCTAACAGATTCATCTAACAGTTCAATCAGTGGAGCTGCACTCAACACAGCCAAAAGGTAAGTAGCACGAATAACATTAGCAACGTAACAATATCTTATCAAAAAAACCCGGGCACATCTCATTGAAGAGACTGTCCTCACTTTCCTGTGATTGTAACATGTTTCCTAGTAATGGAGCTTTAAAATACAAAACAGCCTATTATTAAATACATTTTCTTGTTTAGAATACCAGTGTTTGTATAGTCTGTGCTTTTCTTGTCTTCCTAATGATTGTCGTCGTTAAATAAAACAAACTTCTTCTTCTTCCTAATGATTGTAGTATCTCGAACTGGATTTTACCTAGCAATAATTTCGTACGTACAAAAACATATATATAATTAGGAAATAAAATGAAGTTTGAGCTACTAAAAATATTTAGTCCAGTTGGCAAATGTCAATTTGGGGTCGAAGTGTGAAAAATTTAGCGCATAGTTATTCTCTTCGAATTTTGACTCTGTAGGGGCACCCTTGAGGAATTTGAAAAATCCAAGATGGTGGCCAAAATGGTGGCCAACTGAGGGAAATGGTCATTGCTTGCTTATAATTTGACACATAACAACACTTATTTCATCTACCCATGGTTTTATGAGCCAAGCAAGACACTGGTGTCACCAAAATTCAGATTTGATGAATGCGTAATGTAAATGCATCGTAACATTATATTACAGTGACCTTTTCTTGGCTATTTTTAATTGAATGTAAGATCTCAGGTAGTGTTGTCTGTGGTGTAGTAAGCATTACGTTTTTTATTCTCTCTATTATGGTACATGTCAGCTTTAAATATCGGTGTCTTAGTCACCATCATTGGGGTAGGATGTAGCACGGCAGATGAATGATCGGTCTAGGATCGATCCCCTTTGGTGGACCCATTAAGCTATTTCTCGTTCTTGTCTATGGGATGTGCATATGAAGGATCCTTTGCTACTAATGGAAAAATGTATCGTGTTTCCTCTCTAAGACTATATGTCAGAATTACCAAAAGTTTGATGTCCAATAGCCAGTTATTAATAAATCAATGTGCTCTAGTTTTGTCGTTAAACAAAACAAACTTTACCTTTTGTCACCAGCATCCTGCTGATTGTCTTCTTCTTCAGAACATTATCTTCAAGTTCAGAACAAAATACCGTCAGTTTTTATATAATTACAAACACAGAAGCGTTTGGAGAGGGTGGATTTCAGCAGTCAAACTCCCCTTTTTTTCAATACAAGTACATACAACAAAACTCCAACCAAACAAACATGGAAGACAAATTACGATCGGCCCTCTTTTTCTAGGTAGGGTCAAATTCCCGGATACACAGAATTGTTTTGACCCTTATTAATAAGAAAACCAGAAGCAGTGTGATGTCGGGCTGATTCTACATGAGACCGTTCATAACGTCACAGTTTGTAATTGCGCCACAAAGTAGGCTACAAGAAGCTATTTTGAGGAAATAAATGTATAATGCATTCTCACGTGGAAACAAATAAAGCAAGATAATCCATCTGCTCTTTATATTCTGAAAAGGACAACTTATAACTTGACTAATGAGACGGGGATGACTGCAGAAGATTTTCAAAGAGGCGTCAGGTTTTGTTGTTAATTTTTGCATGAAATGTCTATCTATAGTCCTTCCGACAATTTCTGAGATGATTTTTTTAAAATTGCAATAAAAGATACTATGTTTTGGTTATTTCGAAAACACTCTTACTTTTCTTCTTACCTGAAACCAAACTGAAATTATTTACGAAAAACATTGTTGTAGGATGTTGAGACGGACTATAGGAATGGGTAACGTTGGCGGATTTGGTTGTGGTGCCTGTTTAGTGCATGTAAACTTTATTATGATGGAATTGCACAAATATACCGGTTTTAAATAAATACAACCTGGCATACATAAGTGTCATGTGTTTTACCCTCCTAACCTAGACCAATATCAATGATTGATAATATTTGGATACACATTTGCAGAAAGAGACCACCTCTAAGACAACGCCCTCGCCACCCCCATTCCCATAAACTGTTAATGCCAGTGCTAAAACCCATACCCATAAACTCTTCATACCACCATACTCTACTGACCCAACGACTTGCAACATACACTCTTCATACCACCATACTCTACTGACCCAACGACTCGCCACCAACATACACCCTTCATACCATCATACCCTACTGACCCAACGACTCGCCACCAACGTAAACTCTTCATACCACCATACTCTACTGACCCAACGACTTGCAACATACACTCTTGATACCACCATACCCTACTGACCCAACGACTCGCCACCAACATACACCCTTCATACCACCATACCCTACTGACCCAACAACTTGCCACCAACATACACTCTTCATTTTTTACTAACTAATCGCCCTAGTTGACGAAGCACTGATGTAGACAGTCGTTTGTATCTATATTAAACAAAAAAGAGAAGAATATATACATTGATTGAAACATATTTTATTGCTTTTTAAAGAACAAATGGATTAGGCAACAGTTACACAACTTAATAGGCCTTCTCCAAAATACATACATATTACGACAGTAATATATTTTTGCAATTTAAATATGAACAGAAATAAAAATATATACATGCCTCTGAAGCCTAGTAGGACGTGTGGCCATCGCAGATGTCAATACAGACTTGACAATGTGTCACGGAGTTGGTAAACATCTTGACTAACATAACCGGGGAGTTGTGGCAATCTTCTACAAGGGTCTGCTCTAGCTATCAAATGTTCAGCAGTTAAAGATTTTGCACATGAACAAGTCTCCCAAGTTCATCTCAAAGCTGGTCTATGGGACTTAAAGTCTAATGACACTACCTGCAAAGGCAATGCGGCCACGTGGTTTGGATTCAGAATGTCAGTGCACACTCGGGTAATGTGCGGTATCGTGTTCAAATCTGATATGCGGGTGTTATGGCGGGTGTTATGGAAGACATGAAAGAAAACCCATAGTGGCCGGATGTTGCATGCTGTCAGTCAGTTTCTTACAGTTTGGGTAGGGATTTGCACCGGATGGAAAGTAATGGTGGGTGGTTGAAAATAGTTTCTGGGGGTTGTCGTTCAGATATGCCGATCCTGGGCACTGACGTAACTTAGGGCCTCATTGTTGGATCTAGTAACGTATATTCGATTGGCAAGTCTGTGTACATTCGTTTTTGTCGCACCAAAAACCAGGCTGTCCAGCGATCTTACTTTCATATGTTTTCCTTTTTTTATTTTTGGTTTTGTTCTATTTTTCGTACTTTTTCTTCATAATACCTAGTTTTTCCTACTTTTGTTTCAAATGCCTCAAATTGCTGTTAAAGTGTGCATATTGGTTGTTAGTCCCCTTGCGGTCCAACTAGAGGGGACTATAGGTTTCACCTCCATCCATCCATCCATGCCTCTGTCGGTCCAACTAGAGGGGACTATAGGTTTCACCTCCATCCATCCATCCATGCCTCTGTCGGTCCAACTAGAGGGGACTATAGGTTTCACCTCCATCCATCCATGCCTCTGTCGGTCCAACTAGAGGGGACTATAGGTTTCACCTCCATCCATCCATCCATGCCTCTGTCGGTCCAACTAGAGGGGACTATAGGTTTCACCTCCATCCATCCATGCCTCTGTCGGTCCAACTAGAGGGGACTATAGGTTTCACCTCCATCCATCCATCCATGCCTCTGTCGGTCCAACTAGAGGGGACTATAGGTTTCACCTCCATCCATCCATGCCTCTGTCGGTCCAACTAGAGGGGACTATAGGTTTCACCTCCATCCATCCATGCCTCTGTCCGGTCCAACTAGAGGGGACTATAGGTTTCACCTCCATCCATCCATGCCTCTGTCGGTCCAACTAGAGAGGACTATAGGTTTCACCTCCATCCATCCATGCCTCTGTCGGTCCAACTAGAGGGGACTATAGGTTTCACCTCCATCCATCCATGCCTCTGTCGGTCCAACTAGAGGGGACTATAGGTTTCACCTCCATCCATCCATGCCTCTGTCGGTCCAACTAGAGGGGACTATAGGTTTCACCTCCATCCATCCATGGCTCTGTCGGTCCAACTAGAGGGGACTATAGGTTTCACCTCCATCCATCCATGCCTCTGTCGGTCCAACTAGAGGGGACTATAGGTTTCACCTCCATCCATCCATGCCTCTGTCGGTCCAACTAGAGGGGACTATAGGTTTCACCTCCATCCATCCATGGCTCTGTCCTTCCATCTGTCCGTCCGTCTGTCCCATGTATGGTTTTCCAGATGTTTTTTCACAACGCCTAGATTTACTGATCTGAAAGTTTATGTATAACTTTATCGTGTACTACTACAGATCCAGATTTACTTTCATGATGACTTACCCATTTCTGACAGAGTGATATCCCTTGAACTTAGAAGATACAACAATTTGTTTTTCAAACTATTTTTTTTTTTTTTTGCAATTACTGAAGATATTGAGTGGAAATTTTGTGAATAGCTTTATCATGTTCTGTTACAAATCAAGTTTAATTTTCATGGAAGTTTACCTATTTTGACAGAGTTATGTGCCTTAAACTTAGGATTATCATAAGTAAGGAGAATAAATAATTAGGTTTTTAAGATTTGTGGGATTTCTTTAATAAAAAACACAATAAAAGTTCTTACAGATATTCCTAATAGGTATAGTATTATCCCCTAAATAACTGGTAACTCGTTTATTATCCTATGTTAGTACAGTTTTCAAGATTTAATTTCAGGGATTTTCATGAATCAAAATATAATAATTTGATTTGATTATAAACAAATTGCAGCGGACTAGGAAAACAAGGATTGAAAGTCCTGTGAACTAGGACTATCACAGGTCATCATATAGGACTCCAATGACATAAAGGCCGAGGAATAGACGTCCCCCAGACTAGGATTCCGAGGAATGGAAGTCCTATCGGACAAAAATTTAAAATAAAAAAACCCCACAAGTTACTCAGACTGTGACTTACAGTTAAAACAAAATTAAGAAATATTTTATTAGTCAAAACATGAAATTATTATATAAAACATTTTATTGAAAACTTATGTTATCCTATTTAGAAATTGGCTTTTTTAATCAAGCTGTTTGTAAAATGGTATGTTCTTTGGAGTTTTGACATCTATTATCTCCAATTTCGGGGGTTTTTTTGGTGCTTGCATGTTTCTTTGTGTTGAACGCACTAACATAGCCTACTTTAATATTTTAATAGCATTATATACGTTTGTTACAAACAAGATACACAGGCTATGTAGTTCAATTTGCTAATAAAAAGGGAGTACGATTACATTCACTTATGTGTTTCATTCGTGAGCCTGTTACGTAACACAAATAAGTTGTATGAACTCAATCAGAAAAATCTTTGAATGACACAGATATTTAAACACACAAAAACCGTAAAGACCTAAATTCTAAATAAGTTTTGGAGAGATACATTACTTTGTTGGGTAAAGATAGAAAATAAACATAATCCTGAAAGTGTAAACAATATTTTATGTACTAACATCTGGCATAACAGTGAAATACTTATAGATCGAAAACCATTTATATATAAAAATTATGCCAGCAAAGGCATTATTTTCATAAGTGACCTATTCGATGAACAAGGTGATATGTTGTCTTATGGTAAATTTATAAATATATATCATACAACAACAAATTTCTTGTACTATGTTTCGCTGGTAAAAGCAGTAAAATCATACCTTAAAAATTTAGATACTTTGAAAGATGACAGTTTCACAACAATAAATAAACCCATTCTTCCATTTAAACTAAAACTATTGTTAAAAGGCCAACGAGGATGTACGATATAATAAACTTCAAATCAGTAACGCCAAAATCACAAATTAAATACATGAATCAAGTATTTATTTTTACACCAAGTGATTGGGAACAGTACTATTTGCTACCTTTCCAATGCGTGAATGATTCAACTTTATTATGGTTCCAATACAGATTATTTCAAAGAATTTTAGCTACTAATACATTTTTACATATGATTCGCTACGTCGATTCGAATATGTGCAATTTATGTAGTAATTATTCTGAAACCATATCACATTTATTTGTAGAGTGTAATGAGACCAAAAACTTATGGGATTTGGTACAAGCCTGGATATTAACTAAGACTGGGAATATAATTACTTTTAATAAAAATAATGTTTGGTTTCATAAATAAAGAAAAAGATAACTTTCTTAATTGGCTAATTATTAATATAAAATAATATATTTATTGTACAAAAATACAGAAAAAATGCTTAGAAATCACTGCCATTAAAAACATATTGCACAAAAAATTTGAAATAGAAAGATATATTCTATTTAAAAAATGCAATTATGAAAAATGTATTAAAGAATTGTCCCCATGGCTCAGCCTCTTTAATGAGTGAGTGATAGTAATATAGATATAATTAATATTAAGAAAATATAATGTATACATATATATATGTAGCAATATATATTGTGACTGATTTAGTGCATGGCTTGTTTGGAGATCGCAGAGTTTCATGTCTTATTTAATTCAAAACAACTTCTTTCCTTCTTCTTATGCCATCTATATCTGTCTTGTATTTTTCTTCTTTTTCTTCTTCTTCTTCTTCTTCTTCTTCTAAAATACTTTTCTGATTCTCATTCTTCTTATTCGATATTTTCTCTGTTCCTGTTTAAATCTCGGATCATAACAATAGTTATATTATAGATCACTGTCCATGTTCATCTGTATGCATGAATTGAACTTCACCCTGAATCAGTTTCCATTAGTTTTTGTTATTTTTAACACAGTTTGTTTCTGCTTAGACACCATGGATACAAATGTAAAGCAGTGATTCGGGGCTCCCAAACCCAACACTGCTATATGATCTGGGACAATAAATATGTATTAAAAAAAAAAAATAATAATTAAAAAAAACGTAAAAGAGACTAGTACATTTATCACACTACAAGATAAGGCTGCCATAACATCACTTTTTTATCTTGCACCATGCTGGCAGCTCTTGCAGATTGCACAGCGTAACTATTAACTTGCCAGACTATAATTCCTGTCACTGCTGTAAAAGGAATTTAAGTCCGGTAGAAATAAAAGTCAAAGGAAACAACAACAAAAAACCCCATAAAAATGCACCAGATATAAAAGTCCGTATAGGACTATGGTTCCTAAGAAATAGAAGTCCGACAGGATTACAGTTCCTAGGAAACAAGGTTCCTACACACTTGAGTTCCTTTTACACCGGCGCTTATTTGAAGCCCAGCGTTTATTAGAGGAAATACCACTTTGTTCACACCTTGTAGTTGTGTGAAGTGTACGCTATTGTCCAGTAGTTTGCGTGACAACTTCAGTTATTCATCATATCATTTACTTTTGATATAACAGTGATTTCTGTTGGGATTGATATTTTAAGTGGCACATTAATAATGCTAAAAGGGCACTCCAAACTTAATTTTGGTAAAAGTAATATAAAACGGCAGATTCTAAAAACGGCACATTAAGACATATTGGTGATTTAGCATTTTAAATGATGATAATAATAATAATAATAATAATAATAATAATAACTTCAAAGTTAATTTGGTAAATGTCATAGATACGGCAGATATTAAAATCGAAACATCTTGGCCAGCTGGGACATTTTGGTCTTATACCTAATATTATATCTACTTTGCGTCTAATAATTTAAACATGTATATGTACTGGGTAATATTTAAAGGATATTAAACGAGCTTCCATTTCGTATCATGTTTATATCCCGAGTGAAATAATGTTCAATTGTCACGATCTTTAGCGAATGACAATGAAAATTATTTCACCAGGGACATAAAACATGATACAAAATGGTAGCGAGTTTAATATCCTATTTATTACCCATAATCTGTCTTAATTTATATCACTCATCTCGTTTCGTTTTCGTTCCTGTAAGGTTGTGCACCAATTGGTGACATCATCATGTGACATCAAAAGTGTTACGTCCAACTTGGCGTTCTAGTGGGACGTATCACTTTGAAATGTACCAAGATATTTTTAACCATATGGGTAATAATTTCCGAACCGTTCTATGTTGACCGGAAAATATTTCATGCTCATTTTTTTAATGTTAACTATTTATTATTGTGTTAGCTAAGACATCACTGAGTATGAACATTATTATTTTCTTTCTTTTTAAAGTGTTTTGCAACAGTTTTTGAAAGCAAAGGAATATGGCGAGAAAATTATTTCTGACATTGTAGCTACATGGTGGATGATGCTGGTGTAAGTATCTAGTGTGCACAGATAAATCTATTGTATCAATATTAATACCCATAAAAATAATATGGTTTTCTTCCCTTTAAAATGACTCTTGGTGACATTGACTGATATAAGTGTTAGTGATAGTTATTTCACCCCAGTCTCTTCGCACTCCAGGTGAGTGCTTCTAAAAGTGATAATAGACCTGCTGGAAATAGAAGCTAAAATGATTGTTTAGCTTTCCACAGTACATTTATAACCTCCAGGATTTATTTTTCTGTATATTTAAGTATGTCTCCAGATACCCATTGGACATTTTAGTAGTAGTTATCCGAGAGTCTATATATAATGTCATTGGTGATATTATATATATATAGGTGTGTGTGTGTATATATATATATATATATATATATATATATATATATATATATATATGTGTGTGTGTGTGTGTGTGTGTGTATCTATATATATATATATGTATGAGTATCTATATATATATATATATGTGTGTGTGTGTGTGTGTGTGTATCTATATATATATATATGTGTGAGTATCATATATATATATATATATATATATATATATATATATGTGTGTATCTATATATATATATATATATATATATATATATATATATATATATATATATATATATATATATATATATATATATGTATATATATATATATCTGTGTGTGTGGTTGGGTGCGTGTGTGTGTGTGTGTGGTTGGGTGGGTGGATGGGTGTGGGTTTGGGCGTGCGCACATACATACACACACTGTACATGAATCTATACAATTTGTTTTTAGAATACTGATACTGACAATGTTTGTGTCCCTGATATGGATCAGTGTTATGCGCTGGATAGCTGGGATCATGGTGTGGTTTACTATCATTGCGTTCGTTGGTTTGTTTGGTTTTGGTAAGT
Organism: Gigantopelta aegis; assembly: GCF_016097555.1. NCBI lineage: Eukaryota > Metazoa > Mollusca > Gastropoda > Neomphalida > Peltospiridae > Gigantopelta > Gigantopelta aegis. Next base: position 37,432,294 of record NC_054708.1, on the reverse strand, counting down.
TCAGATTCTACATATACGTTCAAATCCCATCATACTTTCACTGTCCTTCCACTGTAGAGGTTTCTAACGTAACTATTGAATAATCTAAATCGCCCATTATTTCGTGCACTGCATTTCCCACATGGATGCATTATCATTGTACATCACTTACTCCCAACCTCTGATGAAGCTTGCCCGTCTAACAACACTCACTTTGACCAATAGGTGTATAGTCAAATCAGAATAATACATGTCACAGTAGTGACATGGATATAGAATTGGAAAGAAATTAATATACTACTGTTTCTGTAAGACATCTTCATTATTATAATATAAAATACAGCAATCCTTTACAAATCTTTCACTAGTGATTACAAATAGGCTGGATTTTAAATAACCCTGTGTTTTTGAGTGTTTGTTTTGTTATTTGTATTACTAAATAATAACTTCTTGTGGTATGCTGCCACTTATGTAACAAAAATACGAGGCTATGTTCTTTCTGATGGGGGGCTAACTCCAATTTATTTGTGTCAGCCTATACCGAATTGTTATTTGTTTATGAGTTAAAAAAACCCTATACTCCCTAACAATAGCAATTATATGGTTCATTCAATATTATCATACTTTTCACATAATTTATTCTGACAGAAATTTAATGAAATAGCATGCAAAAGTGCATACTTGTAGAACAGAAGCGAAATAAAGTTAATAGTGTGAATATTTTACATTATACACTGATCATTAATCGATTTTAGTTCATAAATTAAAACGTCTTATTTTCAGGCACTGGATATTGCTTCTACGAATATTACAATTCACGAAATGGTGAAGAGGCTTACAACATATATATTGCAGGATCGACTTTTACATTTCAGAAGGCTCGGTTATTTCTTGGTTTAGGTTAGTAAACAGAATTTTAGTATGTTTAGATTTTTAAAATAACAAAATGTTATAAAGAAAGATACCCAATATATACCTTCAAATCCACTTTAAATGTAGGACCTAAGTAGTATTTGACAGCTCGCTAAACATTTGTATGCCATGAAAGCAATGACAGAGAACATTTGAGGATGTTATCGTAAATGTCAAGTGAAATTACTGTAGTGAAATGCTGGAAAATGCATTACATAATGTCACAAAAGTGTTATGCGAGACCCCGACCTTCTAGAGATAACATCATTGCTTTCCTGTCTGGAATATGTATTTCCCCAACTTGCTTTTCCCTTATTTTGGCCTTGTCCATCTCAATAAATAAATATTTAGTCACTCTGTTAACAATTCCATTGGAATATTGCTGTTCAGGAAATAGGAGTAAGGTTATTAAATGGGTAAATAATAATTGGATGTAAGGAAGACATTTGTTACATCAAGCATTTTTAAAGAGAATATTTGTTGTGCTAAGTCTATACTTTATATGAAATGTCTACTGAAAAATAAAATTATGCGAATTGTATTTTGCAACATTACAGAAAATGTGTGAGAACTTAACCATCCATGAATTTCAATTGTGTTAATATATCTGAATCTTCTAATCCATTAACTGTCCATCTGCGAAATGTTGTCATCATAAATGTCCTGATAAATATTTAGAATGCTTTTTCTGTAAAAATATAATTACCATGGAAATGGGTGCAGGGTATCAAAACAAGTAGATAAGCTGCGAGTCCTGCAATGCTATCATGTAGGCCGTGGCAAAAATCATTATGAGCATTCGTCTTGCCACCTACGGCTCATGGACTAATTGAGGTTTCTTGCCTTTTAGATCTTGACACCGATACTTTTGGTATTCATGCAATGTTACATAAGCAACTGCGTTTTCTAGTATAATAATGCCCGTCCCTATACTGCTAAGCTTTTAAACCCCCACCTAAAGACACAAAGATGAAAGCGATTCCCATTTGTGTCAAATGTTAGTGTTAGTGTCCACGTTAACTAATTGTGTCATTTTAACTTTATGTAAAGTCTGGAAGTAACAATATACTGATTTATTTCAGGTATAACATGCGGAATTATCTTTGTGATCGTAGTTCTTATTCTGATGTTCCTCTGCCAACGAATCCGAATAGCGATCGCACTAATTAAAGAGGGAAGCAGGTTGGTGTTGCATTTTGGTGTGTGTGCGTGCGTGCGTGCGTGCATGTGTGTATGTTTTCTAGTATTAGTAATGCTAATAATAGTACTTATAGTGATAGTGGTGGATGTAGTAGTAGTGGCAGTAATAATGATAGTAGCAGTTGTAGTAGTAGCAGCAGCAGCAGTAATAATGATACTACTACTACTACTACTAATAATAATAATAGCTGTAGTAGTAGTAGTAGTATGAGTAGTAGTTGGTGTAGTAGTAGTAGCATGAGTAATAGTAGTAGTAGAAGTAGTAGGTGTAGTAAGAGTAGTAATAGTAGTAGTAGTAGTAAGAGTATTACATATAGTAGGTGTCGTAATAGCAGCAGTAGAAGTAGTAGTAGTGGTAGTTGTTGTCTTAGAAGACCGGCCTCGGTGGCATCGTGGCAGGCCATCGGTCTACAGGCTGGTAGGTACTGGGTTCGGATCCCAGTCAAGGCATGGGATTTTTAATCCAGATATGGACTCCAAACCCTGAGTGAGTGCTCCGCAAGGCTCAATGGGTAGGTGTAAACCACTTGCACCGACCAGTGATCCATAACTGGTTCAACAAAGGCCATGGTTTGTGCTATCCTGCCTGTGGGAAGCGCAAATAAAAGATCCCTTGCTGCCTGTCATAAAAAAGAGTAGCCTATGTGGCGACAGCGGGTTTCCTCTAAAAACAGTGTCAGAATGACCATATGTTTGACGTCCAATAGCCGATGATAAGATTAAAAATCAATGTGCTCTAGTGGCGTCGTTAAATAAAACAAACTTTACTTTTTGTTGTTGTCTTAGAAGTAGTGGTAACAGTAGTAGTAGAAGTAGTAGTGTAATGAATTATACTGCAAATGTAATACATTTTGCTCCTCTTACCTAACAGATTATGGGCTACCCCTTCCGATTGTAAACTTCTAAATAAAGATATGGCTTAACTAAATGACAATAAGTAGATTCGCCAAACCATATTTAATTACCATGCTTAAACAAATAAAATAACATCATAGTAGGTTATAATTTATTCATAATAGCTAATACGGAAAAGTTCATCAGCATTTCCAACTCACATTTATAAATAAAAAATAACTTTCAAATTCGAATAATTTTGTCACCTGGTTTACTCATCAACCGTTGCAAAAAGAACACCTTCCCCTTCTATTTAGATCGTAGAATGAAATGAAACACTTGATAAACTATCAACTGTATTTAAACTGCACCCTTTTTATCTGCCCCATCCTTGTTTATTTGTAAGTATTTACATTCCAAAATATTGGACATATTACTGCCTATTAAAGTCTAACGGCTTGTGTAGCAAGCGCGACTCTCACTAACATTATTTAACCTAATCAAGTAATTCCAACTTATTTAGTGATGAAGAATGCATAATGTAATGTTTTATAGTTTAACGGTAGATGGAAATAAATATGAGTAGTGGTAAAACTAGTTTCTGGTTCACTTTCGCCCATTAGATTAACATAGAACGAGATAACCCTACCTTCCATTAACTTTGTTTCCTCGTGTGAGATAGGATACCCACCACATGTTAGTTTACCCCAGATTCAAATGACCATAGCCCTATTCCACAATCCCATGCAGTATGCAGTAATAACAAAACGCCATGCTATACCTCCCAAACATCCATTGATTTGAGCAGAACTTGTATGGACTAGCAAATTTTGTTGTTGTTGTTGTTTGTTTTTTTATCTCTAATTGCAATCACTGGTCTCTATACGTCAGAAACTACTACACATATATAAAATGGACACACATTGGGTTACATCGAGATGTTTAAGGGCAAAACCTGTCTATACTGTACAATGATTAACATTCCCAGAAAAACTGGATGGGTTTGATAGGTGATAAAAATGTCTTTCAAGGAATCCTTGCAATGATTCTTATCCTCTAGTGGTGTAAATGACTGTCACGTGTCGTTAAAGTAGACGACTTATATACAGTCTAGTTAGTGTCTTCAATATCTGATTCTTCTTCCTCATTGTCCAATTCCTCATCAGGTATTTCGATTTGAGAAATGGCCTTCTTTGGTAGTGTGTTCCATCCTGTGAATTCTTTCCAGAATCAGTTTCATTAGAGAGAATTGGAAGAAAGAAAGAAATGTTTTATTTAACGACACAATCAACACATTATTTTACGGTTATTTGGCATCAGACATATGGTTAAGGACCACACAGATTTTGAGAGGAAACCGGCTGTCGCCACTACATGGGCTTCTCTTCCAATTAGCAGCAAGGGATCTTTTATTTGTGCTTCCCACAGGCAGGATAGCACAAACCATGACCTTTGTTGAACCAGTTATGGATCACTGGTCGGTGCAAGTAGTTTACACCTACCCATTGAGCCTTGCGGAGCACTCACTCAGGGTTTGGAGTCGGTATCTGGATTTAAAAACCCCATGCCACGACTGGGATCCGAACCCAGTACCTACCAGCCTGTAGACCGATGGCCTACCACGACGCCACCGAGGCCGGTCAGAGAATTGGGAGAAGCAACGAGTAAATAGTAGTATAATTGCCAGTCTATTTACATTATGTGGTAATTATCTCAACGACTAACTGTTCAGACTTTTCCCCAATCTAAATACTTTTTTTTTTTCTTTCCACGCATACCCTCTTCATTACTGTTGTAAGTGAGCTGCCACATATAATCCACTCAGCTGTTTCCCAATCATCATCAGTGTCATTGTGACGTTCCTCAACTTCACATCTAACTCTCTTTCTGGGAGGTTCTCCACCATATTTTGGACACTATCTTTTGATGTGTCTCTGTAGATCGAGTATATCTTGAAACATCGCGCCACAATCATCATAGGAATGCATTTCTTCACACATCTGTTCACCACAAATGTCTTAACACGAATGATGAAATTCTGGTACCTGCTTCCTTTTTATAGTTTTAGGCACTTCTTCCCGTTTGTTTGGACAGAGACATAAGCTTTATGGCAAGTCTGTTTTAAGTCCACCAAGTTTACGAGTAACTTCCTCAAACCGCTGAATAAAATAACAAGAGTTTTCAAGATACATCATGACTTGCACTGACGATGGCATGCTTAACTCTCAGCTTGATGGGGAGGTCCTCGTAGTGGTCTTTAACGGACCAAATAGATGGTGAGATTCAGCACTTTATCCATCATCCAGTTGCTACCTTGTCGCTGGTATTCGATGAAGGAAGGGCCAAAATTGGCCAAAATCATAGATTTTTTATATGATTGGTCTGGTGTTTCCATATTGTATCTAATACGCCTCTGAATGAATATCTTATAGTACTATTTTGTGGTCCAGATGTTGCCAGAGAATAATGATATCATCAATGTGGCCAATTTCTGGTTAGATTTGGCCAATGTGTGGCTCAAAATGGTTACTGTAGAACATGAAAGTTTTGCGAACAACAAAGTATTGCGAAAACTGCGAATAACTAATCATCGCAGTACTTTATACACGCAATAATATAGCGACTTTACTAACAAATAGAACAACCAAATTTGATTAACTACATTGATTTATTGCATATCACACTATCATTCAATGAACAAAACGAAATAGGAATCATTGTCAATCACCATGTGTAATTAGCAAACACTAATGTTTATTTTCCGAGTAAAGTCACACCATTGCAAGCAGACCTGATGATCGCCAGCCACGCGTAACGGTTTCTTTGTCTTTCGATGACTTGTCAATGCATGCCACAATCCACCGGGCGTGAAACGGTTTGATCAACAGGCTTATTGGTGTTTTCTTTTATGTTCTTGGCCACAATGTCATAATACCACTCGGTATTTGATTGCTAATTTAAACTCTGCATGATTCACCGATAAATCCATGGGCTGCAGCTCACCGGTGCAGCCAGCCGGGACAAATCGCACTTCAAAGGAGTTTTCGTAGCAGGTCTAAAAATTATTGACATCTATGGGTTGCAAATACATCGAAGATTGCCAATGATTTCTGTCGTGCTGGTAGTCGGAGTTCTTTTTTGACCCTTTTGGCGTAGGGCCTATGGAACCAGCACATTGTCAACGTAGTCCAGCATCGTCTGCTCGTTGCTCCAGTGATTGGCCGAATGTGTCACGTGCCAATCGTCGGGGAACTTGTAGGTTGGGTGGCATCGGTTGGTTACACCTTTGTATATTATCTGAGGGAGTAACAGGTTGCCACTGGCCGAACTTCCCAGTAACATCGTGATCTCGCGCTTGTCATCTATACCCAGGACGGCAACTTGTTTCACTCCCTTTTCTGCCAATGTCCAGTTGGAAACGGGTACAAGTTTGATGCCTAAATTTTTTACCAACTCGGCGGGAATGTTGTTTGTCTGCACCTTTGTCCTTACCATCGCAATGAACTCTTTTTTCTGTTTGTCGAAGTCAGCTGGTAACTTTCGTGTTTGAGTTACTTCAGTCATACTGAGTGTATAATGCACATCTCATACCTGCATACTGGTCACTAAATGTAAGCTATGGCTATTAATTAAAAACAACACAACATGTTTATTGTCTTTAAATACCAGCTAAGGTCGCAATACGTAGATTGAATGTCCTTTTATAGACCATTTAAATGTGCTACATAATGGCACTTGATAACATTTGCATCATGGTGCATGTTGGAAATTTTCCACCATGATGTTTCTTTATTTTGTCCAGTGGGTTTGCATTTCTGTACGAAGATGTTTTAACCTGGTCTCGTTCACAAACGCATGACATGAACACAACATTCTTAATCTTGCCACCAACAGAGATGGTCTTCTCTGCTGAGCCCTTCTGTAATCCTAGTTTGGTGTTTAGGTTGTACCTATTGTCTTACGTCCCTATTCTAATGTTTCCTATGGAAACCCCTCGCGCCCCCCCCCCCCCCCGCCCTTGCATAGTTTTGTTAACACAATGGCGGGGGGGGGGGGAATTAGTCTATTCTAAATATCTAATTTGAAGGGCGAGCCCTTGTAGTGTATGTATTGGTTAAAAAAGCCTAGTGCTTAACATATTTATTTTACCAATCAATGAAAGAGAGAGAGAAGGGAGAGAAAGATAGTTAGCTTATTAATAATGAATAGTCACATAACATAACTGTCAGCTACTCCAGCGTACTATTAATTTTGTTTCCCGCCCCTGCAAAAGATTAATGAAATAATTATATCTATATGTTGGTAACTGTATACTAAGGGGTTTGTTGGGCTTGCGCCCTTATACTATATTGGTCTTACTTGGTCAATCTTCTGTTTTCTGTTTTCCAGTTGTCCTTCTGTGCCCTAAGTGACTTACCGTGTCTGCTAGTTTTATTCATCATTAATAAAGTGCATGGTGCGATTACATGAATTGTGCGATATATACATGTGGTTATTCTGGGTTGTGGTTGGCTGGCTTGGACCATTAGGCGAGCTGTAAAAAGAGAGGTTGATAATTAGTGATCCTATCCTGTTTGATGTATTGGCTTTGGTTGCATGGTTAGCGCCTTATTGAATTGGTTTGCTGCGATCTCATTTGGGAGTGCTATGTACCAATTTGCCAAAACTCAATTTTTAGAGTAAAATCATAACATAGTATATTTACATTAATCTATTCGGAAGTTCGCTGCCTCCCCACCTTTGGCCACTTGCAGCATCGGGTCCGATTTCCAAATTGGTAGCAGCTCTTATGTAAGGGCTTACAAGCGAGTGGTTTTGAACAATCCCTATGAATAATCTATTAACACTGTATTGGTTCTTATTTCACCTATTCACCTTTGGCCCCTAGGTTGGAAAGCATTGAGTAGAGTTCGAATTGGTAGCAGTTCCTTCTTAGGGGTGTTCTAGTGAATGGTTATGAGCGCCTAAAATTGGTTTATTTTATAGTTTTGGTTTGGTGGACTGGACCAATTTGCCAGACACGATTTTTAGAATAAAATTATAACATAGTATATGTACATTACTCTATTCGGAAGTTTGCTACCTCCCCACCATTGGCCACTTGTAGTAGAGTGCATCGGGTCCGAGTTCCAAATTGGTTGCAGCTCTTATGTAAGGGCTTACAAGTGAGTGGTTTTGGACAATCCCTACGAATAATCTATTAACACTGTATTGGTTCTTATTTCACCTATTCATCTTTGGCCCCTAGGTTGGAAAGCATCGAGTAGAGTTCGAGCATACGACACACAAACACAAATCTTGACTAGAATGGGGTTTTTTCCCAGCTAATGCAATTTTGTACCACTGGTTTACCAGCAGTCAGATACCAACTGTGTTGTCTCATACCACAGAACAAAATAGTAGTTGTAGTGCATGATGATGATGATGGTGATGATGTACTTCATATGGTTTTTTTGGTGTACTCCTTAAACATTATTGTGGTTAAAAATATTTTTTTTAAACCATAAAATGCCATTTGGTATTTTTTTGGTCTGTATTTGGTTTTATAACTTTGATTTATTCATGAACTTTTACTGCTATTCATATCGAGTACTATTCCATTACTATTCCTATGGAAAATAACTGGTTTTAGCCAAATATTGGCTAAATGTGGCCAAATGTTAGTTGCATTGATGAGATTGTTATTCTTTCGCAAGACATTGACCACAAAATAATATTCTAATATATGCAGAAGCTTATTAGATAGAGTACTAGACAGTACATATAATTAGCCGATTTTGGCCAAAATGGCAATTTTGTGTTAAGTGGTGCCAATAAGACTGCTATTTGTGGAATCACCAACACTTTTTACATAATACAGTAGGCTTGTCAAACCTTCCTTACCAAACATTCTGATTAAAGCCATCTGCCTCTTGGAGTATTATTGGTATATTCCCCCATCCCCTCGTCAAGGTCTTCACACGTAGGACCGACTTTGCTCAGAAGAACGGCTCAGCCTTATCAGTTGTCTCTATCTTCTGGGTCATTTTAATCTTTATGGCTAAGGAAGAAGTATATAGTTAGCTCCCTTGTGTATTAGGTCGCGCAGATTGCTTGTTTGTTTTGCACAGATCCATCTTTGACGGCTAATTATTTGGAATAGGAAGTAAATTCTTAAGTTTAGTAATAGCCAAGGAGTTATGTTTTAAAATGACAATTGTTTTTTTCACTAACAAGGTTTTCCTTGTGACAAAAGTGGGGCAGGATCATGTTGATTATTTTAAAACAAGCTGAATAGATAAACCTTTATTCAAATGATGGTTTTGTAAAGTTTGATGAGCAAAGTTTCCATGAATATATGTGTGATATCCGCCAACTCCCGCTTGTGTGTGGTTTGTATGGGTGTGAACATTGTCAAAAATGCACCCAAAATGATGCAGTTTGGAAAGTAACACAAAAGTTTAACTGAAAATATTATAATTATGACCTTGTTTGTAATTTCCTTGAGACTAAAACTACCTGTATCCTTCTTTATTTTTAAACCATAGGTCGGCATTTAGAATGACAGGAACAGGCATGCAAAATCGCAGCTGAAGATTAACAAATAACTGTGGTCTTCTACCTAAAGGCCATTTGATCCCTCCTCAATCATTGATGGCAGTTTTGAATATGTCATGGAGTCATATTTGTGTATGCCCTCTCCTTGGTTAGTATGAACATACACTGTCCCACCTAAGACTTGTAGGTCACAGGGGGTTCGATTGGAGCACGTGGTGTAGCTTCGTTGGCCCCCTCCTTCTTTGACGTGTTTCTTCTGATACCGCTTGAGGTTATCTCAGATTGAAAAAGCCATTTTCTTGTGGCCATTTAAACTCCGTGTGTGAACAATGTTGACTGTTCTATGATTGGTAGCAGTGGTCAAATATTTACACAGTTTAATTAGATGTTTTGAATTATGGCTGTACAGTAGTTGCATGAATTTAAATGTTGATGGTTTATTGTAATAAATAAGTTTTAATATATTTATCTCTTATAGAACTTTAGAAACACACACCAAAACAGTGACATTCGTCTTCTACTACATTCATATTGCAGAGACTACAAATTCTACTATTCTGGTCAATATGGTTATATCTGTCCGTTTCTGTAGATTATAGCAAAATAGTCTACATATACTCAAACTATGTTTATGTTTCAGGGCAATAGGTTTCTGAAGGTAAGGTTATAGGCAATAGTTACTAACAACGAATGTGTAAAGAGACATTTTGATTTATTGGAAGTCTCGTATTTAGCTAATCCAGTTAATTGCACGTGGGTTTTTTTTATGCACTCGTCATATAGGGTGGCACAACACTCTTTCAAAATACAGTTATCTTTATTCAACAAATGTATTCAATATTTAAAATACAAATGTTTCTACTTATGTACAAAGCTGGTCTGCTTAATTTGAAACAGACCATCATACTACTAGCTCTCCTTTCTATAAATAGGACTCCACTGCTAACACGTTGTGGAACTCTAATAATAATAAAAACAATAAACACCCCCCCCCCCAAAAAAAAAAATGAAAAAAAAGAAAAAGAAAAAGAACAAACAAACAAACAAAACAAAACAAAACCAATAGTCCCGCCGCTCACGATGTGCACAACCCTAAAAATAGCCACAAACAATGATGGACTGAGCTTCAATTTATTATCCTCTGCATTAGGAAGTATCAATCTGACCTATTCGCACCAAACTGTCCATGTACCGCAAACCAGATATACACAAGTATTGTTGTATGCACTTCAGTTTGATTGCTCAATGGTGGCCACCTTATTTCAGATATCACATTATTCCAACAGTATTTAGTACATTCAAATGTGCTATCCTATCTTACTATTTCTACCAAATGTTGCTTTGAACGCCTCATTGGAGATATGCTTGTTCAAATGAAATCAAATATGATGGCGAAAAATCCCAAATGGTCCCACTTGAAACTTCCATTTTGAAGAAACGTGATTGGCACTTTAAATACACCTAGTTTGTTTCGGTAACTCAGCATTTCAGATATATATATATATATATATATATATATATATATATATATATATATGTATATATATATGTATATATCCAAGATATCCACTATGTCCAAATCCAAAATACTTACCATACAAAATAACTTGATCCTATGTAGAGAGAAACGGCGTGAATGAACTAAACATACCACAAAACAGATAGATACACATTTTTGCTGCAGAAATCCATATTGTTCCACGAAATCAAGTTTGATTTGTCGAAGGTGGCCTTCGTATTTCCATCAAGTTTCTCTGTGATTGGCTTTGATCCAGTTTTCAAATATGCTTGTTTAACTAAAAGTCCAAATTGCCACCATAAATCCAACCCTGTTTGATAGCCATTTTTTTCATGATCTACAATATTTCTTAAAAATCTGTTTTCCAGATATGCTTGTTTGGATCAGATCCAATATGGCCACCATAAATTCAAAATGGTCACCACGTTAATTTTACCTTTTGAATAAATGCCCATTAAACATACCTAGTTTTGTTTTAGTATCTCAGAATTTTGACATTCAAATCAAAAATACTTGCCATATGCATGATGATACGCTAAAAAAGAAACATATAGGTACACAGGTTTGCCGCAAATTCCATATTGTTTCATACCTTCAATTTTGATTGGTTGAAGGTGGCCATCTTGTTGACCCTTAAAGTCTTATCTTATAATTTTCAACAAGTTTCGCATTTATTTGATTGGCTTAGAGATATTTTTGGTTAAGTGAAATCCAATGGACACCAGTATCTGAACCATGTTTCATTTTTAACACAACTTTAATATTGTTTCAAGATGACTTCCCTTTGACATACACATCTCCAGCTTCGAAAGTTACAGGTCTGTCCGATTACTGATTTTTGACATACCGTCCAAAATGAAAAGACAAAATAATAATAATAAGATGGCTCAAACACCTGGGAAAATATATATTCTGAATAAAAATAATAGGGCTTCGCGTGTCTGAACCTCTTTTGGATATAGGTACGTCTATAAAGTAAAAGTAATAGGGCTTCGTCCCTCGCATGACTCGAACTAAGACAATAAAAATACAAAAACACAACATTCGATATCTCATACAAATACGTGGAATGTACAGGATCCTTGTAAGACTACTTTCATTGGCCAGATAATCAAAATTCTAAAATATTATTTCCCTAAACAACAAAAATTTATCGATAGAGATCATAATTTTCCGGAAACACCCGAGTAAATATGGTCTCATTCCACACTATTTAATAAGTGAAAGTAACTGATATTCCCAAGTATGTAAGGTTAGTATTAGTAATTAGTGTAATAGTATGAATAATAATTAGGAGAAATAGTAGTAGTAGTAGCAGTATCCGTATCCGTATCCGTATCAGTATCAATAGCAGTGGTGGTGGTGGTCACCTAGGCCACACTAACAGTGAGATACTTAGAGAACATTTTACTTGACCAAATGCATTCTTGATTGGAACATGGAGCATTCCATTGATCTATTAAATTATCAATGGAAATCTGTTTCATGGATGACATTAAACATTTTAAACGGATAATCAGGTAAAATATGAGCTTCGTGTTTTAAAAAGATGCATACCCGGACCACTAACACATACTGACAGTGTAACCAATGAAAAACGCGTAATTTTAGAATTGATATAAAACATGATTATTCCTGCCAACTGGGGGGCAGTCATTTTGTTTCTTTTTCATCCCTTTTGGTATTCTAGCTTGGAAAGGAAGTGACGTCACCTTCTGTAAACTACCCCTGCATGCAGAGTGAAAAAATACAGTAATTTAAGGCAAGGCCCTTCGGTTTGTAAAACAACTTATATACCAATGTAATATACAGGTGTGTGCAGGAATTTTAGCAGGGTGGTCTAGACTCTGGCAACCGAAGTTTATAGGGAAGGGGAGGGCGAGTCGAGTCATGAAAAATGAAAATTTGTTTTGAGCAGGGACGGGTCTCAACCCCCAACCCCCCACCCCCACACTCACGTGATATAGTAGAGTATATAAGTAAACATATTCGAATGTACATAATTAGCAGAATGGAATGCAGTTGCATTGTTTTTCCCTCTGCAAAAATCCAAAGAAAAAAGCATACTAGTATTAGTATGTTCAAACAAAAACTACCACCCACGATAACCAAGTGATAATTTCCTTTCCTTTGGAACTACGTGATTAGTCAGATCTGTAATTTTAGATGGGACAGTCTCATTAACCAATAGTATTACATAATTATTTATGGTAATAAACCCTGTCGATTGATAATGTCCATTACTATTTTAGGGGTTAAAACCGTCATGATACAGTACATGCTAATAACATAAGTGTCTACATTTTCTCCATACCATTAAACAAATACCAATATTACGACATCAGATTGGTAAAAATTGCATAACAATCCCCTGTTATGTTAATAATACTGGTACATATTCTTTTTCAGAAAGCACAGGTAGAGGCAACTGAAAGAATAGACCAATTAACTAAGTAAACAGTAATTTATCGTTGTAGTATAGACAAAACATGATACATCGTTGGACAGTTATTTCGATTTGTTTTGTAGCCATCTTGACAGTGGTGGTTTATCTTGTATAGGAAAATAATGTTTACGTATTTCATGCTTACTGGGATTGATATTATTACAGAACATTGTGATGCATGCCTGTTTGATTATTCCACAAAAAAACAAAACAAAACAGACTGGTACGTTCGTTTCTTCAGCTTTAAGAATAATGCCTAATCTAAAGTATTACTTAACAACCTGGTCACGAGAGGGAGGACTTTCTGGGATGGAGTAAACGGCTGTGCCCGTTATATATAATAGACGTTACATTTTTTATAGGTATATTAATTAAGTATATAAATATACTTGTTGGCAAGCAATAATGTGCATTAAATATCGTTGAAAAATTAAACCCAGTCCAAAAGACCTCGTCAAAGCATTCCTTTAACCATATCGATAGTGGCGTGACATCATATATATATATATATATATATATAGATAGATAGATAGATAGATAGATAGATAGATAGATAGATAGATCACTTATTCTGCCTGTGTTTAACTATACTGATATCCTTTGAGATAACTATTCCCTCCAACTAGCACTCTGTCTTAAAACCATTAATTTTGAAGCTCTATGAACGATTTGTGGTGCTGCTTATTTTTGCTTTTCTCCAAAGGAAAGGAGGAGAAGTGACAAAATGAAGGTGACAGAAGGCAATAAAAACATTGAAATTTTAACATATTATAAAGATATCCAATTGTAATTCTTTTACATGCATATATTGAAACAAAATTCATAAAGTTGCCAAGAAATAGCTAATGGCCAGTTTGCAAAAATTATTTAATCTAAGTGACATTAATTTAGCACAAGTTCTGCCCCAAATTGTAATTTTAATAAAAACAACAGTGCTATTTGTCATTATTAGATATTAGTGTTATTGTAAGGAAATATATTTTACAGTGACATCATTGGAATACTGACGTCATTCAAATTCAAAATTAGCTGTACTATTACAATGCTATGCCACGTTAAAATGCTCACTTTTCTTCAATTTAATTTTCGGAGTTGTTGGCAAATCATTTGACAGACATGTTTTATTTACGCTGGTAACAGATAAATTTTTGCATGGCGAATTATTACAGTAACAACAGTCCGATGTTACAGGTTGGGTATAAGAGATTTGACTCCGCCCACGTGGGGTATAAGGTTTTTTTTCCAAGTCTAAATAACCAAATGAAAGGCGAGATAAATAATAAATAGACCATTTCATCGGGTGTTTTTTCGAATATGAATTTTATGTTAACTCGTGATAAGAGTTTATATAAATACTCATGATGTGTGAAAAACAATTTCACAAATAAGAGTTTATATAAATACTCATGATGTGTGAAAAACAATTTCACAAATAAGAATTTATATAAATAGTCCTGATGTATGAAAACCATATTTTCACTCATTGCTTTGCAATTCGTGAAAATATGGTTTCACACATCACTCGTTGACATAAAAAATGTATTCCAAAAAAACCAACATGAAATAGCCTCTATATAATACATTCATAATAAGCATTGTTAAACAACATGTAAATAACATATTTTTTAAATTCCTAGACTCATAGATATAAAAAAAGGAAAATATCCTCTTTGTAACACCAACTGACCTTCAACGGCCTTTAAAAATAACCTTCAAAGTTAAAAATCACTAAAGTACCTAACCTCAACATAACCGCTATCCTATATAAACGCCAATAATAATGTGCACTCATTTCTAAAAAACACAAAACCATAATTTTTTGGAGATCTTTGAGACATTTTTAATCTTATTATTTCAAGATAAATTGATGTTTTATATATCAAGAAAGAAAGAAAGAAATGTTTTATTTAACGACGCACTCAACACATTTTATTTAAGGTTATATAGCGTCAGACATATGGTTAAGGACTACACAGATTCTAAGAGGAAACCCGCTGTCGCCACTACATGGGCTACTCTTCCGATTAGCAGCAAGGGATCTTTTATTTGCGTTTCCCACAGGCAGAATAGCACAAACCATGGCCTTTGTTGAACCAGTTATGGATCACTGGTCGGTGCAAGTGGTTTACACCTACCCATTGAGCCTTGCGGAGCACTCACTCAGGGTTTAGAGTCGGTATCTGGATTAAAAATCCCATGCCTCGACTGGGATCCGAACCCAGTACCTACCAGCCTGTAGATCGATGGCCTGCCACAACGCCACTGAGGCCGGTTTATATATCAAGAGTCCCATTAAATTGTATAACTTTAATATATAATGATGCATTATAGTTTTATTAATTATGAGACAACATAAGTAACACATTAAAATAAGAACCCTCAACATAAGTAACACATTAAAATAAGAACCCTCAACATAGGTAACACATTAAAATAAGAACCCTAGCCTCGAGGATAAAAAAAATGCAAACAAATGAATATGTCCTATTCTGACCTCAAATGACCTTAAATGACACCCCCCCCCCCCCCACCCCCACTGACCCAAAATACCTTTAAAGGTCAGATTTGCGTAGATACCTATACTAACGTTAACCATACCTTATACAGACACTATTTTATTGAGGTACTGATTGCTAACGAAACATGCCTTAATGTGTTTTTAACAGGCATTTTGCCACCTTGTTAAGCTGTCTTTTAAAAGCAAGAGTGAACTTAATTTCGAATGCATTTTTTATCCTAATGCACTTACTGGATATTAATTTAGATATGTGGCAGCATGGATGCATCTTCCTTCATTGTGAAAATGTAGCAACGTTATTTAGGGTGTTTTCTCAAAATAAAAAACGCCTATCCATTTTATCTCCCCTTTGAAATAAATTCTTGATCCGTGCCTGAAATTAAAACTGTTGCATCAGTACCAATATATGTGTCATAAACACATCTCTAAAGTTGGTTGAAAAAAATCTAAAGTGGCACTCATTTGTGTGATTAACAGCATAAATGTATTCACAAATAGTGAACTTTATTTGACCTTGAAAATGTGGGTCAAAATAGCCCTTCTCAGATGTCCATCATATAAGAACGCATCACTGAAATATTCAGCTCAATGAAAAACACAGTGAAGTTTAGTACCTTCAGATGGTACCAACAAGAACAAATTGGTGGGTCTGTCCCTTGGACTAATTAGCATGTCAGACTTGTTTAAAACTAAAAACTGTTTAATAGTTATTAAATTATTTTATGTTCTCAAATATGACGTACTAATTTAACTTTTTAGTCTGCTAAATGCACCAATAACCACTATTTAACAGCAATTTATAACAGGCATATTGCACTTTTCCCCCCGAAATGTTTAAGAACGAATTCCTATAAAATTAACAATTTAACGTGAGGCGTACATTAACTCTGATTTCAAGTAGTATAGTGATACATACATTTATTTCAGAAATACTATTTTTAATGAATATGTAATCATTTGCGATTACAGTAATATAAACATTTTGTTCTTATATGTGTGGTTTATTGTTGGTGAATTGTTTAAAATCTATTCATCTGGACTGTTTGTCTGTACTGTTTATTAAATAATAATCATTACCGGGTTTGTTGTTTGGGGGTACCTAGCATATCAGCCCACAAGGCTCGTAGAAATAATTTGTACCCAGTCAACATATCTTAAACTCCATTGAAACCAGTCTCGAATAGTTAGTATCAATTACCCATTTGTGTCAATGTTTTTATCAGTTGTGTGTAATATGATGGTGAGATATAATTTTGATTAGTACTTTAATTATTAAAATTAACTGTGATAACAAAGTTTGTGTTTATCAGTTGTGTGTAATAAGATGGTGAGATATAATTTTGATTAGTACTTTAATTATTAAAATTAACTGTGATAACAAAGTTTGTGTTTATCTTTCAGGGCTGTTGGTAGCATGATGTTTACTTTGGTTTTCCCGCTGTTTCCATTTATCATACAGCTGGTTGTTATCGGTTTCTGGGCTGCAGTTCTAGTGTATCCTTCTACTGAGATAATAAACTAGTTATTCACATTATTATGTAATCTATTATATATTGTGAAATCGCTTTGTTTTTCTGGCGGTCTTAGTTTCGTGGATTAGTGCAGCCAAAGAATTCACGAATCCAGCGGAAATATAGTACATGTACACATATAATACGAATTTATGATGCTACCTTTCGATTCACGAATTTAAGTAGACAATAAAATGTGTATTTTAGCAAAACCATGAAAGGTGGGCTCACGAAAATAAAAGATTTCCCAGTATGTACATGATTGTAGTTTAGTGTGTGTATGTATTACATGTCTATAGGCATAATATCACATGTTTTACTCGTTTATAAATACTCTTTCCAATTTCAGATCAACAGGCTTTACTTGTGAATCCCTCCGCGACTCACCCAACTGCATTCTGAATTACCCTGAAAATTCAGTGTTTAACAAATGTATATAACCAATTTATTATTGTTGTTGTCCCTGTTCACTAAATTAATGATCTCAAAGCAACGTAAATTTGTAAAATTGTTCACATTTGACAATGACGATGATATCAACATTATTGAGCCACTCGTCTCATAATGTTTGTGTATGACATTCTTATGCTTAAATATACAGACTATTGATAACTGCACATTGTAGCCTCACTGCATGAATATCTCTTCCTCTATGGAAAGCCTTGTTTGTTTGGGTGATGGTTATTATTTATATACAACCCTGCTACATGTTAGTTTAGTCCTTTCTAACTTGTATTGTATGTTGCCTCACTGATTTTGTTTAGGTATTTTCATTAGCTGTTTGTAAACAATATCAATTTTCCAACAGATATTTTGTGTTGATCCGTAACAAATTAAGCTTTTTAGCTTCAATTGGCAGAGCTCAGAATGTGGGAGAAAATAATGTAACATTTGCAAATGGCACAGTGGATGAAGACGCTATCAAACAACAGACTAAAGATCTCTTTCAACAAGTTCCATGTTCCACTGATGTGAGTTTTTCTGGACATGTTAAATTCAGTACGACACACAACCTCGTATAATAATCTCTAGTTACGTCTCAGTAATTATAATTAAATTCAGTACGACACACAACCTCGTATAATAATCTCTAGTTACGTCTCAGTAATTATAATTAAATTCAGTACGACACACAACCTCGTATAATAATCTCTAGTTACGTCTCAGTAATTATAATTAAATTTACCTTACATTCATTACAGCGTCCGTTGGTCCAGCCGTAGCAATGTGTGTTTGTTCATTTCTCAATAAAAACAATAATTAATTAAAATTGAAAAACAAATTCAAAATAAAAAATATACTTTTAGCGTCATTAGTAGCCAGTATGATTAAAACGTAATTATAAGGATTGTCTGTTGTTATATTTTTTTACGTTAATCTGGGTAAGAACCAAAACAAAAATCATAAGCAATCTTGTGTGAGAACCACATCGCCGATGCACACAAATGATTCCGATAAACGTAAACAGACAATCCTTAAATCAGTTGCCACGTGTACAATAGTAACGTCATAATATATATGTTGTCATATTTAGTAGTTATTACTTTTTGCTGATAAAATGAAGCATGTTATTTTAAAGGTTATTGTTATTTTTGTTTAAATTAAAGTTATAAGTGTGTTTCGATATCATCAGTATCAAATAATAGGAATACAAATTGTATTATGCAAGCCCCTGACGATATCGAAACACACGAGGGTAATAATCTCTTTATCATATAATCTCAACCTTAATACAACGTGTTTTCTTTAATTCCAGTCAGCCATTATTCGATATTAAAATAACGTAATAATATGTGACGTAGTGTCCCTTTTTGAATGGAAATGACGTCAAACCTGAATAAATATTCTTCCATAAAAATAAACTAGTGTTTAACGGTTTTTTTCTTTCTGAACACTGGACAGCTTTCAGTATTAAGGTTGCTATTGAAATGGAGTTTTTGATGACTATGAATGGATATATCAGTTATGGAGTGTCACAGTAGTACATTTGATTAAATGTTAATAAACATAGTGCTGTGACCTCGATTAATTAACATCTAATTTGCAAAGTTATCAAATTCTGAAAGTAGCCTATGTGATCTGAAAAATATCATACTTTGATTACACTGGATATCACAGTGTATGAACGGAACTGTGTAGTTTGTGAATGTTGTGATTATGTATAGCGATGATCAGTCACTTGCTAATATCAAGACGTTTCACCGATTAACTGTTATATTTAAAATTTATTTTATGGGCTATAAATGTTATAAATGGTAACGATATACCATTTAGTGCTTGAAAATAATATTTTCACACTTTGTTTTAGTCAGTTTTGTATGCAGATCAGTATGGCAAATGGCAAAACGTTAAATTCATCCGCGATAAAATTATTATAAATATTTCACTAATTATGTGCTAATATCCGTTACGTTTTTATTTATTAATATATAACTTATAATTGTAAAATATACAAATATAAAAAATAACCAATAATAAGATTACATAAGGATTTTCCCATCCTTGCCTACAGTGCTCACATGTGTCCTGTTGCAATAAGGTACAAAATTATGTAGATTTACATTTCTTTTATAATTAAACCATCTTGTTTTTGTTGAGTATATATAAAGATGAAAGACATAGTGATCAAAAGCATTGATTTAACTAACATTCCTTTCAGACAATACTACTGTTGAAATTCTAAAAACAAATTCATTACTATTATTCATTTGTGGTTTACTTAATGAAACACTTTTACTGTAATATATGTCATTTATTTGTAGACAAATGATACCCTTGGAAGTGTATGTGGCTATCTCAAGTACGGCAAAGGCGAGTAAGTAGGCTTGTATTCATTAATTTAAGTTCATATACTCGTAATTGAAGAATTATTTTCAAATTGTCCTAAGTAAATAAGCATTAATTTTAGGAATATACATCTATAGTTCATGGGTCAGAGCCAAAATTGGTATCACATGGGCGGGCAAAGTTTTATGGTGTTTATTAAATACCTCTATGCCCCCAGTTAATAAATTAATATGATAGACTTTTCTAAGGAGTAGCGTTTTGGTAGATATCGCCCCATAAACATAGTGAGCCGAGGACAAATTAGTGTACAATATTCTGGGGTTGGGATAACATGTATCATAACTTTGCAACCAATGATCGTGGCCACACCAACTAGCAGTCAAAATTCTATATTAAAGCCCTCTACAAACAGATATATCATATGTACAAATTGGTATAATAATTAGGTCACCAGAGATCAAAAGGTGATGATATTTTATTGATTTAAAAAATATGACACCTTGGCATTTGATGGTACTACTACTTCATGTATGAGGGATTTATTTGATCTTAACTGCCTAGAATCTGAATGATAGACATCCTGTGAGTAATTATAGGTGTCATTGTGAAATTGGTTTGAGGAAAAAGTGCCTTTACAACAAACGACAGAAAGTCATATTTACAAAACTAACATAAAAGTGTGAAAAACCCATAATTACTTTGTAGGCAGTCAACAGTAAAAATTGAAAATAACTGCAATTTGGATCACAGACATGTGACACGAATCACATTAACCCCCCACACACACCCTCCACCCCCCACCTCCCCCCCTCCCCCGATAACTGCAGTGTCAAAACAATTTGACACGGTAGTGTAACAAGAAGGATTGACCATCCTCGACAAAAACAAAAACAGCTACGCCACTGTACAGGGAAATGTATCATTAGTCGCGCATTCCCGGGTCGCCCTCTAAATTTACATAATGCTCCTGATTGTATAACAATGTACTGACGTGCCTATATCCATTGATGATTCAATCGCGCTTTACTGGGGTGGCAGTCCAGAAGCCTAGGCAAATAAGAGGGGTGCGAATATTAACTGTTACAACTTTATTAGATAAATCTTCTTTTTTAATAAACCTGACAGAGGTGACATATATTTGATGACACATCTATAGTATAATATTATTGCTTGTTACCGAAATATAACAACCTTTTATTGACTTGAAAACTAACATACGTATTTCCATTCCAGCTACACAATATACCTCCAAGTGTACAATGTGTTTATGATGTTCTGGTTGGTCAACTTTACCATTGCATTTGGTCAAATGACGCTAGCTGGAGCCTTTTCGTCGTATTATTGGGCTTTTGATAAATCGAAGGATATCCCAACATTCCCATTGTTGTCGGCAGTATGGAGATGCTTCAGGTATGTAACTGTGCACATAAGCACTTCCATTTATTCCGAATTCACATTTACAAGCATATTATTTATTGCTCTACTTGACAACGGTTGTAATGTTTATTACAGTACTAGTTGAAAAAAAGTTCTGAAATATAGTTAATTATTTTCCTGTAGTTCATGTATTAGTATATATAGTATATAGTCGTGGTCTTGTGGATTGGAAAACGTAACACAATTTTGTCGAACCAGATCAATGAATCTATGTACTATTAGCCCAATTTCCTGATAGTGTAAGTCTCCTTTCAGCAATATACTATTTCAGAATATGTAAAATGCTTTTAGAAAAATAAGATGAGTATTTGTATTTTTGTATACAATATCATGTTGGACATAAAGACAGTATAAGCTCTTTGTTGTTTGGTATTGTTTAAACCATTTGTGCTTTTATTTGTAGATATCATCTTGGAACACTCGCGTTTGGTTCATTAATCATCGCCATAGTGCAACTGATTCGACTGATGTTGGAATATGTAGATCAGAAACTTAAGGGGAGTGAAAACCCAGTGGCGAAATTCTTCATTAAGTGAGAACATAGTGTCACTATATAAAATAGTTAAATGAAAAAAAAATTCCTTCTTTATATACAATAGATAGCAAAATGCACTGTTGTATAAGCTTAGAAAGTAAAAATGATTCCCATTAAATACATGTGCATTACACTGAAATATCTATGAGTTAGAAATAGTGTACTATTTTAACTATATATATTACTTGATAGTTAATAATTCTGATGTATAAAATTTCTTTCCTCTTAAAATATATAGAGAGAATAGTTTAATGTGTGTCATGGATAACCAGTGTTATTTTTGTGTTAGTAGGTAAAGCTTTGTTGTTAAAATGTATGCTTTAAAAAGCTATAGATCAACATTTCATAAGATATCCTGTACGAGACTTGTGGGAGTAGCCAATAGTAAGTAACATTCTAGGCAAACAAATTATCTAACAGATTGAGTAGTAATTCCTCCCAGTCCTGTCAGAACAAACATTCAATTCTTGTGATTATATTAATAAGCTGGTTGTCATTTCATGAATGTTCAAGTATACACATCTATTAGTGTATCACCCTCCTAGATAGCTTATTATACTGATTGCATCACTATGAAGATCTTAGCTTAGTTTCACACCCAATCGCCGATGTATTTTTCGTGCTGGGGTGTCGTTAAACATTCATTCATTTATTCACTATGAAGATGTTAACGCTCAGCTAGTCGTGTTGTTGGAGCCATGGAATTTAAAGTTGATCTATAGGTCTATGTGATAAAGTTACACACACAATTTCAGGACCTTATCTGAAAGTCCTAAAAACTGTGAACTCACCATGAAACCCAAACTTGATCTCTAACTCGAAATGATAAAAGTATATGTTCAAGTTCAACTCAATATATTGACGCACTGCAATGGAAAGTGAAAAAACTGTGATGGTTCCAAAATATGTTAAGTTTTAGGACTCTGTAGCAAATGGGGAAATCTGCATGAAACTCAAGTGTTATATGTATGTGACGGAACATGCTCTTAATTTTGTTTCCGCCTGTGGCGATATTAATTGTTTTAGAGGGCCGTGTGCAGTTCCAATATGCACTTAAGCCCAGGTGGGCACTTTGTTACGAAATACCTCTGCGCGACGGTCATCGAGCTCTTTTTAATACACACCCAGACTAGATGCGGAGGCCATGTGGCCAGTAGTTACGTAATACCTCCGCGAGTGCGGTTTTTACGACTGTGATTTTGGCGACTAGGCGTCAGCAAGTCTGGCCATCTAAGAAAAATATGCCGGCTTGGTCGCTGTGGAAATATCACTTGATAGGTGGAGGACCGTGTTGTACCCCCAGGCGATATTTGGCTTTTATGATAAATAGCTAGGGTTTTAGAGATATGGGAGGGAAACATAGGAAGGCTTCCAAGGGGAACGTTGTCCATCCAGACTGGTAAATATATTATTTCTGCTCTGTTGTATAACCTTGATGTGATTGATGTGACTTTAAATATTTTAATACTGTATTATACCAATATTATTTAGACGGTGCTGCCGGTAATCTGACGCAGTAGACTTTAGGCTCACTGTTCTAATATATATAAAGCTTAACCAGTCATCCTAGAGGACCTAAGTAAACTGTAGGTTATTGTCTTTATTGTGATAGGTACCAGTATTAATTCTGTATTACAAGGTTACTGAATGAGTAGTTAAGGGTTAATTAAAAATTAACCAGTTAGGAATAGAGTTGTAATTCCTTTATTAATTAAGTTCCCCTGGAAGCGTTTCTCAATTATCACACGTGTGGGTGTTGTGTCACGGTGAAGTGATTACAATATTGTGTAAACTAGACACCTAGAGATTAACTAATTAAGTGATCAGTTCTGGGTTGTTATTA
The DNA here is from genome assembly GCF_016097555.1 of Gigantopelta aegis. NCBI lineage: Eukaryota > Metazoa > Mollusca > Gastropoda > Neomphalida > Peltospiridae > Gigantopelta > Gigantopelta aegis. The sequence goes on along the minus strand of NC_054708.1, from coordinate 37,408,236 downwards.
TTTGTTGTTGTTAATTAACTACTGCGGCAGTACATTTGTCAGCATAGTATTAATACAGATTCCAAAGTGTATTGTGTTTTTGTTGTGTTTTCTAGTGAACTAAACGTGCTATATTACATATACTTTATATAAGATCTTATCTCTGATCATACCTAGACGAGCCACGTGGGTATAACTGCCCATTACAGAAAGATCTAATAGATAGACAGTTAGGAGAGATATTTGGATAATCGTGTTTCATTTAGTTACGGGTATTGTAGGATCCTCGTGACAGGAGTGAAAATTGGGGCGCTCGTCCCGGATCTGAAACGGGACATGCATATTTAAAAAAGTATTGTTTCTAAATGGGGGCTTTATAATTATTTTTACAAATAACTAGAAGTAGCAACGTTGTTCACTAGAAAATTAATTAATAATAAGTGCGTCATATCTAAACATGGATAAGAATTTGCTGGATAGGCCTACGCTCAGTGTAGTGGAGATTAAGCGAGCACGTAAGGCCGAGTTAGTTGAAATCGTGGGTGAGCGAGAAATTGATTTAACATCAGCTAAAACCTTAGGTGATATAAAGACAATTATTATGCAGGAAGTTTTTGGTGATAGGCCTGTTATGGAAGACAGTGAGATTGTTCCAGAGATAGAGATAAATGAGTTAAGTGTGGAACAACAATTAGCTTTTAAAAAACTTGAGTACGAAAGAGAAGAACATGCATTAGATAGAGAGAGAGATAGAGAAGATAGAGAGAGGGATAGAGAGAGGGATAGAGAGAGAGACAAAGAGAAGAGAGGGATAAAGAAGACAGAGAAAGAGAAGAGAGGGATAAAGAAGAGAGAGAGAGAGAAAAGAGAGAGATAGGGATAGAGAATTCCAGTTAGCAAAATTAAAAGTGGAACATGAGTTAAAATTGAATACTGAAGAAGTTAGACGAGAAGCAGGAAATGGGTTTACCATGTCGGAGGCTTATAGATCAGTGCCTGTATTTGATGACCAGGAGGTAGATATGTTCTTCCAACTTTTTGAACGGGCCGCTAAGCAGCTAAATTGGCCGCAGTCTAAGTGGACATTGTTAGCCGTGTCTAAGTTTAAGGGGAAGGCTAGTGTAGCTTATAATTCAATGAGTGATGAGCGAGCAAGTCAGTACGACCTAGTTACGGCGGCAGTGTTGAGGGCGTATGAATTACGACCTGAGGATTATCGCTTACGGTATAGCGAGTTGAGAAAAACGCAGGGTCAGTCTTATAGTGAGTTTGTGGCTAAGAAGGCAGGGAAGTTTGATAAATGGGTGGTGTCTCATCAGGTAGAGTCATATACCGAGTTACGGGAGTTGTTGATCTTACAGGACATTAAATATGGATTACCAGTTAGCTTACGTATTCATTTAGAGGATCGTGATGTCAAAAAGATAGAGGTGGCAGGCATAGTGGCAGATGATTACGTGTTAATACACAAAGCTCAGGCAGTACAGGGTAGCTCTTTACAACAGGGTGATAAGAAGAAATTTCAGCCAGGTTTTTCCCGGGAAAGTAACTATCGGGGAGAGTCATCTAGTTGGTCAGCTAGTCAGGCAAGGAATGTACCTGGTGGGCAAAGTAAGGATAAACCTGCATTATCAGCCAATGCACGGACTTTTTCGTCCACATTGCAGTTACTGTAAAAAGGATAACCATCTTGTCGGGGACTGTTTTAAAAGGAAACGCGATAATGCGCAAGTGGTCGGTTTAGTGAGGTCAGCTCCGCTAGCGAGAGAGTTAATGGTTAGTCCCATGGCATAAAAAGTAAACCCGTATGTGTCCACTGGTATGGTTTGTGATATGAAACAAGAATTGAGTCCTAAGGCAATATCAATCTGTCGAGATACTGGGTGTAGTCAGTCGCTGATAACGTCAGAGTGTTTAGCTGGTATTGAGAATTCAGATACAGGACGTAGTTTGGCCTTAACCTCGGTTACTGGAGAAAAAATGGTTGTCCGGTTACATAACGTTTTCTTGTGTTCGAAGTTTTGTGACGGGACCAGTCATTATGGGTGTTATGAAGGACTTGCCTGTTGAAAACATAGGAGTTTTGTTGGGTAATGATTTGACTAGTCAGTGTTGCCAGCCCCAAGGTGACAAATTGTTAATTGAAGACAGCCCTTTACCCATAAAAGAGTGTGAGGTTGATGAGGTTAGTTATCCTGCGTGTGTAATGACTAGGGCTATGGCCAGAACGGTAACACAAGACCCAGAGGATATTTGTGATTTGTCTGATATGTGTGTGAGCCATGAAATTGGAGTGGATGAGGTCATCAGTAAAATGGTAGATAAGTCAACTGAGGAATTAAATGTGGTGGAACCTGTTGACCTCCCGCAGAGGGGAAATGAACCAGTTGTGTTTGATAGAGGGGACTTACCTTGTAATAGACAAGAGTTAATCCTAGAGCAGGGGGCTGATCCAATTTTGTTGGCAGCTCGCACTACATTGTTAACTGAGGGAGTATTAATGAATAAAAGAGTTAGAGATAGGAGGTTGCCGGCGACCGAACTAGCTAGGAAGCAACTGAGCCATGCTCAGAGCAAAATAAAATCAGTGTTTGATAGGAAGGCTAGGAGTCGGGAATTTAAACCAGGGGATAAGGTGCTGCTGTACCTTCCCATTAAACGGGGTTCATTGCAGAACAGGTATTTCGGTCCCTATGTTGTGCACAAATGGGTTAATGAGACAGGGTATGTGATAAACACTCCTGATAGGGTTAGGAAAAGTAGGTATTGTCACATCAATTTGCTAAAAGGTTTTTTTGACAACTGCCGATAGTTCCAGAGTTGCCTGTCCAAATTGAGAGTCACTCAATTTCCTGTGATGATGTCAAGACTGCAGAGAACAAATTAACCAACAGCCAGATTATAGCAGACTTTAGCCCCCAGCAAGCAAAGTTGACTACGTTGAAACAAGACAATGTTTCCATTTGTCAGGACCTTCCAACGGTTACCAATACCTTAATCAAGGATGTGCGCTTGGAACCCAACGCTACACCGAGTCGACAGCATGCCTATCGGAGAAAAACGAAGTTCCAGTGGTCAGATGAATGCAAGAAGTCATTCAACCATCCTAAGCAGATGCTCTCCTCGTCTCCCGTGATGGCAGCACCAGACTACCGAATGCCTTTCAAGCTAGCTGTGGGTGCCAGAGACGTGGGAGCTGGAGCTGTGCTGTTCCAGGAAGACGAAAATGGACTGGAGCATCCTGTAAGTTTTTCTTCTCCAAAACGTTTGACAAACACCAGGTGAACTATTCCACTATAGAGAAGGAAGCTTTGGCCATGGTACAAGCTCTGAAGCATTTTCAGATCTACGTGAAATCGGCAGTGCATCAAGTGGTGGTCTTTACGGACCATAATCCGCTCACTTTCATTCACAGAATGAAAGCCACCAACCAGAGAGTTTTAAGATGGAGTCTTCTTCTGCAGGAATTCCCAATTACCATTGAACATATCAAGGGCACATCTAATGTGATCGCTGATGCCCTGTCCCGAAGTTGAACATTATGATAATGTGTTGACATTCTTGATTTCTGTTTTGTTTTTATATATTTCATTGTATACCAGGGACTCAGAGACTCAGTGTGATTACTGGTAGTCACCTTATTACTATGTGTTATAAATGCCCGGATGCATCGGTTAATGCACTTTTTGTTTTAATGTAGTATATTTCCCTATTCCTAGAGTAGAGGAAATATCCTTTTTGAGGTGGGTGTGTGTGACGGAACATGCTCTTAATTTTGTTTTCGCCTGTGGCGATATTAATTGTTTTAGAGGGCCGTGTGCAGTTCCAATATGCACGTAAGCCCAGGTGGGCACTTTGTTACGAAATACCTCTGCGCGACGGTCGTCGAGCTCTTTCTAATACACACCCAGACCAGATGCGGAGGCCATGTGGCCAGTAGTAACGTAATACCTCCGCGAGTGCGGTTTTTACGACCGTGATTTTGGCGACTAGGCGTCAGCAAGTCTGGTCATCTAAGAAAAATATGCCAGCTTGGTCGCTGTGGAAATATCACTTGATAGGGGGAGGACCGCGTTGTACCCCCAGGCGATATTCGGCTTTTATGATAAATAGCTAGGGTTTTAGAGATATGGGAGGGAAACATAGGAAGGCTTCCAAGGGGAACGTTGTCCATCCAGACTGGTAAATATATTATTTCTGCTCTGTTGTATAACCTTGATGTGATTGATGTGACTTTAAATATTTTAATACTGTATTATACCAATATTATTTAGACGGTGCTGCCGGTAATCTGACGCAGTAGACTTTAGGCTCACTGTTCTAATATATATAAAGCTTAACCAGTCATCCTAGAGGACCTAAGTAAACTGTAGGTTATTGTCTTTATTGTGATAGGTACCAGTATTAATTCTGTATTACAAGGTTACTGAATGAGTAGTTAAGGGTTAATTAAAAATTAACCAGTTAGGAATAGAGTTGTAATTCCTTTATTAATTAAGTTCCCCTGGAAGCGTTTCTCAATTATCACACGTGTGGGTGTTGTGTCACGGTGAAGTGATTACAATATTGTGTAAACTAGACACCTAGAGATTAACTAATTAAGTGATCAGTTCTGGGTTGTTATTATTTGTTGTTGTTAATTAACTACTGCGGCAGTACATTTGTCAGCATAGTATTAATACAGATTCCAAAGTGTATTGTGTTTTTGTTGTGTTTTCTAGTGAACTAAACGTGCTATATTACATATACTTTATATAAGATCTTATCTCTGATCATACCTAGACGAGCCACGTGGGTATAACTGCCCATTACAGAAAGATCTAATAGATAGACAGTTAGGAGAGATATTTGGATAATCGTGTTTCATTTAGTTACGGGTATTGTAGGATCCTCGTGACAGGAGTGAAAATTGGGGCGCTCGTCCCGGATCTGAAACGGGACATGCATATTTAAAAAAGTATTGTTTCTAAATGGGGGCTTTATAATTATTTTTACAAATAACTAGAAGTAGCAACGTTGTTCACTAGAAAATTAATTAATAATAAGTGCGTCATATCTAAACATGGATAAGAATTTGCTGGATAGGCCTACGCTCAGTGTAGTGGAGATTAAGCGAGCACGTAAGGCCGAGTTAGTTGAAATCGTGGGTGAGCGAGAAATTGATTTAACATCAGCTAAAACCTTAGGTGATATAAAGACAATTATTATGCAGGAAGTTTTTGGTGATAGGCCTGTTATGGAAGACAGTGAGATTGTTCCAGAGATAGAGATAAATGAGTTAAGTGTGGAACAACAATTAGCTTTTAAAAAACTTGAGTACGAAAGAGAAGAACATGCATTAGATAGAGAGAGAGATAGAGAAGATAGAGAGAGGGATAGAGAGAGGGATAGAGAGAGAGAGAAAGAGAAGAGAGGGATAAAGAAGACAGAGAAAGAGAAGAGAGGGATAAAGAAGAGAGAGAGAGAGAAAAGAGAGAGATAGGGATAGAGAATTCCAGTTAGCAAAATTAAAAGTGGAACATGAGTTAAAATTGAATACTGAAGAAGTTAGACGAGAAGCAGGAAATGGGTTTACCATGTCGGAGGCTTATAGATCAGTGCCTGTATTTGATGACCAGGAGGTAGATATGTTCTTCCAACTTTTTGAACGGGCCGCTAAGCAGCTAAATTGGCCGCAGTCTAAGTGGACATTGTTAGCCGTGTCTAAGTTTAAGGGGAAGGCTAGTGTAGCTTATAATTCAATGAGTGATGAGCGAGCAAGTCAGTACGACCTAGTTACGGCGGCAGTGTTGAGGGCGTATGAATTACGACCTGAGGATTATCGCTTACGGTATAGCGAGTTGAGAAAAACGCAGGGTCAGTCTTATAGTGAGTTTGTGGCTAAGAAGGCAGGGAAGTTTGATAAATGGGTGGTGTCTCATCAGGTAGAGTCATATACCGAGTTACGGGAGTTGTTGATCTTACAGGACATTAAATATGGATTACCAGTTAGCTTACGTATTCATTTAGAGGATCGTGATGTCAAAAAGATAGAGGTGGCAGGCATAGTGGCAGATGATTACGTGTTAATACACAAAGCTCAGGCAGTACAGGGTAGCTCTTTACAACAGGGTGATAAGAAGAAATTTCAGCCAGGTTTTTCCCGGGAAAGTAACTATCGGGGAGAGTCATCTAGTTGGTCAGCTAGTCAGGCAAGGAATGTACCTGGTGGGCAAAGTAAGGATAAACCTGCATTATCAGCCAATGCACGGACTTTTCGTCCACATTGCAGTTACTGTAAAAAGGATAACCATCTTGTCGGGGACTGTTTTAAAAGGAAACGCGATAATGCGCAAGTGGTCGGTTTAGTGAGGTCAGCTCCGCTAGCGAGAGAGTTAATGGTTAGTCCCATGGCATAAAAAGTAAACCCGTATGTGTCCACTGGTATGGTTTGTGATATGAAACAAGAATTGAGTCCTAAGGCAATATCAATCTGTCGAGATACTGGGTGTAGTCAGTCGCTGATAACGTCAGAGTGTTTAGCTGGTATTGAGAATTCAGATACAGGACGTAGTTTGGCCTTAACCTCGGTTACTGGAGAAAAAATGGTTGTCCGGTTACATAACGTTTTCTTGTGTTCGAAGTTTGTGACGGGACCAGTCATTATGGGTGTTATGAAGGACTTGCCTGTTGAAAACATAGGAGTTTTGTTGGGTAATGATTTGACTAGTCAGTGTTGCCAGCCCCAAGGTGACAAATTGTTAATTGAAGACAGCCCTTTACCCATAAAAGAGTGTGAGGTTGATGAGGTTAGTTATCCTGCGTGTGTAATGACTAGGGCTATGGCCAGAACGGTAACACAAGACCCAGAGGATATTTGTGATTTGTCTGATATGTGTGTGAGCCATGAAATTGGAGTGGATGAGGTCATCAGTAAAATGGTAGATAAGTCAACTGAGGAATTAAATGTGGTGGAACCTGTTGACCTCCCGCAGAGGGGAAATGAACCAGTTGTGTTTGATAGAGGGGACTTACCTTGTAATAGACAAGAGTTAATCCTAGAGCAGGGGGCTGATCCAATTTTGTTGGCAGCTCGCACTACATTGTTAACTGAGGGAGTATTAATGAATAAAAGAGTTAGAGATAGGAGGTTGCGGCGACCGAACTAGCTAGGAAGCAACTGAGCCATGCTCAGAGCAAAATAAAATCAGTGTTTGATAGGAAGGCTAGGAGTCGGGAATTTAAACCAGGGGATAAGGTGCTGCTGTACCTTCCCATTAAACGGGGTTCATTGCAGAACAGGTATTTCGGTCCCTATGTTGTGCACAAATGGGTTAATGAGACAGGGTATGTGATAAACACTTCTGATAGGGTTAGGAAAAGTAGGTATTGTCACATCAATTTGCTAAAAGGTTTTTTTGACAACTGCCGATAGTTCCAGAGTTGCCTGTCCAAATTGAGAGTCACTCAATTTCCTGTGATGACGTCAAGACTGCAGAGAACAAATTAACCAACAGCCAGATTATAGCAGACTTTAGCCCCCAGCAAGCAAAGTTGACTACGTTGAAACAAGACAATGTTTCCATTTGTCAGGACCTTCCAACGGTTACCAATACCTTAATCAAGGATGTGCGCTTGGAACCCAACGCTACACCGAGTCGACAGCATGCCTATCGGAGAAAAACGAAGTTCCAGTGGTCAGATGAATGCAAGAAGTCATTCAACCATCCTAAGCAGATGCTCTCCTCGTCTCCCGTGATGGCAGCACCAGACTACCGAATGCCTTTCAAGCTAGCTGTGGGTGCCAGAGACGTGGGAGCTGGAGCTGTGCTGTTCCAGGAAGACGAAAATGGACTGGAGCATCCTGTAAGTTTCTTCTCCAAAACGTTTGACAAACACCAGGTGAACTATTCCACTATAGAGAAGGAAGCTTTGGCCATGGTACAAGCTCTGAAGCATTTTCAGATCTACGTGAAATCGGCAGTGCATCAAGTGGTGGTCTTTACGGACCATAATCCGCTCACTTTCATTCACAGAATGAAAGCCACCAACCAGAGAGTTTTAAGATGGAGTCTTCTTCTGCAGGAATTCCCAATTACCATTGAACATATCAAGGGCACATCTAATGTGATCGCTGATGCCCTGTCCCGAAGTTGAACATTATGATAATGTGTTGACATTCTTGATTTCTGTTTTGTTTTTATATATTTCATTGTATACCAGGGACTCAGAGACTCAGTGTGATTACTGGTAGTCACCTTATTACTATGTGTTATAAATGCCCGGATGCATCGGTTAATGCACTTTTTGTTTTAATGTAGTATATTTCCCTATTCCTAGAGTAGAGGAAATATCCTTTTTGAGGTGGGTGTGTGTGACGGAACATGCTCTTAATTTTGTTTTCGCCTGTGGCGATATTAATTGTTTTAGAGGGCCGTGTGCAGTTCCAATATGCACGTAAGCCCAGGTGGGCACTTTGTTACGAAATACCTCTGCGCGACGGTCGTCGAGCTCTTTCTAATACACACCCAGACCAGATGCGGAGGCCATGTGGCCAGTAGTAACGTAATACCTCCGCGAGTGCGGTTTTTACGACCGTGATTTTGGCGACTAGGCGTCAGCAAGTCTGGTCATCTAAGAAAAATATGCCAGCTTGGTCGCTGTGGAAATATCACTTGATAGGGGGAGGACCGCGTTGTACCCCCAGGCGATATTCGGCTTTTATGATAAATAGCTAGAGTTTTAGAGATATGGGAGGGAAACATAGGAAGGCTTCTAGGGGGAACGTTGTCCGTCCGGACTGGTAAATATATTATTTCTGCTCTGTTGTATAACCTTGATGTGATTGATGTGACTTTAAATATTTTAATACTGTATTATACCAATATTATTTAGATGGTGCTGCTGGTAATCTGACACAGTAGACTGTAGGCTCACTGTTCTAATATATATAAAGCTTAACCAGTCATCCTAGAGGACCTAGGTAAACTGTAGGTTATTGTTTTTATTGTGATAGGTACCAGTATTAATTCTGTATTACAATGTTACTGAATGAGTAGTTAAGGGTTAATTAAAAATTAACCAGTTAGGAATAGAGTTGTAATTCCTTTATTAATTAAGTTCCCCTGGAAGTGTTTCTCAATTATCACACATGTGGGTGTTGTGTCACGGTGAAGTGGTTACAATATTGTGTAAACTAGACACCTAGAGATTAACTAATTAAGTGATCAGTTCTGGGTTGTTATTATTTGTTGTTGTTAATTAACTACTGCGGCAGTACATTTGTCAGCGTAGTATTAATACAGATTCCAAAGTGTATTGTGTTTTTGTTGTGTTTTCTAGTGAACTGAACGTGCTATATTACATATACTTTATATAAGATCTTATCTCTGATCATACCTAGATGAGCCACGCGGGTATAACTGCCCGTTACAGAGAGATCTAATAGATAGACAGTTTGGAGAGATATTTGGATAATCGTGTTTCATTTAGTTACGGGTATTGTAGGATCCCCGTGACAATGTATCTCTTTATCATAAAGCTATATGCAAATTACTGGCTTAATATATTGAGGCATTGCAAAAAAAGCCTCTGGAAAACCATTTGCAGGCCAGGGCAGATTATTGTTTCATTTCATTTGGAATTATTATTTTAAGTATATAAAAACTTTGAAAACAATTTGGATACAAAAATGAGAAAATAAAGATCCAAAATGGAAACCTCTTTTTCCACGTTTGTAAAATTGCTCGATTTGGTAAACATTATCTCAAACATGTTTAAGAAATATATAATTTCTTTTGGGAAGATTGTATCATTGCTTTTTATGGTTTCTCAACATCAGTTAAAGTATTATCATTTAAAGAATGGATGGATGGATGGATGGATGGATGGATGGATGTTTAACGACACCCCAGCACGATACATTGGGTGTCAAACTATCATTTGAAGATATTTTTTTCTAAATCAATATTCTACAATTCCCATGTAAAAATAGATAACATTCTAACAAAAATAATGTCTTCAGAAAGATATCTCATCTGATCTTGTAAAAACATAGAAACTTTTATTGCTTAACGGAATTCAAATACATCTTTGACTTAGTTACGTTTCTTTCGTGCTGGGGTGTCATTAAACATTCATTCATTCATTTATTGTTATGATCCTAATTGATCGGCCATTTATTTTAAGCTTTTCATTACAATGCAAAATGATATATGTATACATATATGACATTAATTCAATACTTAAGGTAGATGCAATCATGTTGACTTTATATTTTGGTAATGTTTTGGGGTTTTCTTGCTAGCGTAGTTCCTATGATATGCAGGTCGCCAAGTATGTATGAATCCGATGTGGCATGTTTCTGATCAAACGTCCAATACTTAATTATACGGGGCACATTTGGCTGGCTGATGCCAACTTAGAGAATACCCACAGCTCGGAGAAATAGCCCAATCCTAGACCAACCGCACATCAGGCAAGCGCTATATCACTAGGCTACTATCGTGCACTTATTTGGCAGGGTTTTTTGCCTTGTTCCATTCAATAATTATTGAAAGGAAATATCTTTGAAAGCTATGTTTTATTTTTCACACCAATAATATGGCCAAGAAGATTACAATACCCAGTGGTTGTACGACATCGAATGAAACATATGTAAAAAAAGCCATCAGTACGCAGCAGCCTTCAAACTTTCACAAATAAATTTTAACACAATTATAATATTATTATTAATATTATTATATATATAATTTTTTCTCTCTCAAATATAATTCACGGTTGCAAGGCCACACTTTCATAAATCCAACAAAGGTATTAAATCATCTAAAGCATCACACATAGACTGGATGCGGTGCGTGCGTGCGGTCCGATTAAAAAATCGAAATACATTACTTTGAATGAGAGGGTCTAGATTGGGTGTGTGCGATGCGTGCGTCTCAAAACGCATTCGGCCAGCCGCAATGATTAATTGTATATGGTGTATATGCCCAAAACGCAAACTGCAGATGCAACAGTCGCATCCAGTCACATGATTTGCTAAGTTACGTTCAGTGTCTTAATTTCCAACTGTCCTGTGAACTGTCCAGCATTATATTATATATAAAATTATAATACTTATATTCTAATAAAATACTGTTTGAATGATTTTTTTCTTCTTTTAATTTCAGATGCATGAAGTGTTTCTTTTGGTGTTTGGAAAAATTCCTCAAATTTATCAACAAAAATGCATACATTATGGTGAGATATTTATTTAATTCGCTATACTGGAGAAGTACACTGAAACTTTTCGTAAACATAATACTCAAGTCGAATTGTTATGTGTGCTATATTGTTGTTTCGGTTATTTCCTCAGAAACCCCTTGTAGAGAACACTGTATGATATCTGTGGTATCATATGGTGATTCGCCACCTAATTGTTCTATGATGTATAAGTTAAGAGTGCGAGCGCAAGGTTGGTAAATTGATTTTTTTTTAAATTTTTTTTTAATTATTTGCAACCTCATTTTCAAAATATGTAAGATATAAAATATTACGGTTGTGTCCTTAAATACAATTTATCTTATAAGTTTAGTTTTTTTTTAAACGCAATATTATCTCCTTAGAAAGTTGCAATTAGTCGAGTTTTTAATATCAGATACTTGAATAGCAAACAAAATAAAACATAAAATTTAAAGTTTGTTTTGTTTAACGACACCACTAGAGTACATTGATTTATTAGTCATATGCTATTGGATGTCAGAGATTTGTAATTTTTGACATATAGTCTTAGAGAGGAAACCCCCTGCATTGTTCAGTTAGTAGCAAGGGATCTTTTATATACACTATCCCACAGACAGGATAGCACATACCACAGCCATTTTGATATACCAGTCGTGGTGCATCGGCTAGAGCGAGAAATAGCCCAATAGGCTCACCTATAAAAACATTATTCATGACTGATTTGGAAAAAAGGAAGATTCTAGTATAAGGGTGAATTTAGTTTTTTACTTCTAAGTTTGCCCTGTTATGTCAGCACATTTTTCTCATTACAAGCTCAAACTTGTTTCAATATTTTCTTATTATGTCTCCAAACTGAATCAGGTTTTCTAACAATCTTTTGGCTTTGCTAAGTATAAATTAAGATCAAAATCTAAGACATATGAAAACTAGCTTTATTTTAATTATGTTTTAGATTTGATTATTTTTAAGGTGCCATCACAAAAGAAATCAAGGTTGAAGTAATGCTAAATTTGTCAAAAATTCAATGGGTTTGTGTTTGTATATAGTGTTCACTAGCCGATAGTTTTACTGTCGTAAATTTCAAGCTCACAAATATGAACACACGTAAAGAAGGTGAAGGTTATTTTGAAATTGAAAGGTATGTCTATAACGGTTTTCAAATGGTTGTCGTCTTCCGAATATACACAGTCGAGCACTGTTGTGTTGATCATGCTTGAATTGATATATTGATATAACTGGCCAGTTCTGTATTAAGTATCATGTTTTTAACTCGGTTGGGTCCCAACTTACATTTTTATTTGGAAAAATATTTCTATCTGTCGATATTAATATTATGTGTTAAAATCAAATATTTTAAAATGTAGATATGAATTGCGCGATCTAGAATGAAAGCCGTACTAGTATTATGAGCACGGAACCAACCGTGAAAAACATCGCTGACATTTGACTGGAAACAAATATGATTTGTAATTACTATAAGAGTTCACATGTGAGATGAATGAATGAAGGTATCTAAAACACTGAACAAGGTCACATCCAACTTAAAAAAACCCACCCAACAACACGGTAGCAGACGATGATTGTTACAAATAGCAACTATAGTCATCTGAAATTGAGGACAAGTAAAAGTAGGTTAATTAGATGTTCATTAACAAGAAGCCAGTGATATCGCTGCTTGTTCAGTGACAACAACGTTCTCGCGATTAGTGAAGAGATCGGAGAATGACTGTGTCACTTCAGGGCAACATAATGTGCCAATGACAGCTTATCACCTATGCTCCCATGTTAGACAACAGCATTGTCAAAGAGGTGTTAGCTGCCCGTGGCCCTGATGTATCGGAACTTGATGGAGAGACTGTCCCGGGAAATAACGAGGCGTCTGATCTGCCACTGCCGCCAGGTGCTGTCGAAGGCTGTGATGCCTCAACCCAATACGATTGATTTTTATATATCACACACTACTGATAAAGAAATGTCAACTTTCACAGCATAAACAAATTCATTGGGTTAAATTTAAAAAAAAGGTATGATTCGATAAAAATAAATTTATATAATCGTTTTGAAATATGACATTTATTGTTTGTTTATATTTATTTACATACTTAACTGAATGTTTGAGTCAATATTTGGTTAACTTGATATTTTTATTTTGTCCCCACGATATAGACACAACGGTGCTCGACTGTATTCCATTTCGCACTCATATTATTTAGTGTGCATCAAATGAACAAACACAAATGCTTAACATGCTAATACCGATATTCATAAATACACGAGCCAATATTATTAATAACACTGAGCAACAAAAACAATTGAGTTTTAAAGATTTTTATACTGAAAATAAACCTGAACCAACCTCATTAAATACGAAAATTATTTTTAAAACTACTTGTACATGTACATACAATGTGTAATGTGGACGTTTAGATTTGTTGAAACAGCTATGACAAAGAGAATATACAGCACAGCTGTTCACACACACACAGAGACACACACAACACACACACATACACACACACACACACATACACACACACACACACACACACACACACACATATATATATATCGTTTATACATATGTTTATCGATATACATGTACTACTATGATGTAGTTGTGATTAGACGTGGAATCATACAAATATATTTGCTTAATTTTCAGACCGCAGTTTATGGAAGAAATTTCTGTATGGCAGCGAAAGATGCATTTTTCTTAATTCTAAGGAATATTGTTAGGTTGGTATGAAATTTCCCATATAGCTTGACATACATGTACTTAAAAAGGTACTCACACCACATTTTCAATTATAATTAAAACTAGTCTGATTTTATAGATACAGATACGGATACAGATACATGTACATACATACACATACATACATAGATAACATTATTAATACAGATTATTATTGTGGCAACTAAGAATACATAGAGGATACACACTTTAATCAGAAGTAAATAGTCAGTTATAACGGGGAAAAAGAAGGGTTTTTAGGGTCAATATTTGGGTTCTAGTTTTGTAATAGCCAAATTTTTTAAAATTTAATATAACAATCAATATTATAATTGTAAAATACCCCATTTATCTGTGAAGCAGTCTTCATTTTCTGAGTAAATATATTTTTTGATATTTCTGTAATATTTTATTCTAGTAACAACTTCATAAAAAATGTGACATAATTTAACTAATTCGTGACATATTTGACTGAATGGATTCTACATAAATATTATATATACATTTACAGGTATGTTATTTTTAATTTTTCTGAGAATAGTATCTTTCCAAAATAAATATGAACTATTTTTCGCTAATCTAGATGACAGACTTTTTTTTAATTTAAATTTAACAGTTTCCGAAGTCGTATAGTAGAACGTTTGTGAGTTTTTGCCATAAGCCATCAGATGTTAACAGTCTTTTAATCCAAGTTTCTTTCAAGTATCTACAGAAGGCTAATGGATCGATCATCTTAAGACCTCCATTTTTATAGTTATTATTATGCATACCTTTTTTTTTTATCTCGTTTTCTGCTCCAGATAAATCTGTAGAATTGTGCATTCAGTTATTTGAAAAATTCTTTATCGGCATCAGGAAGAACTGCAAATAAGTGTATAAAAAGTGAAGAATTTACGATTTAATTATAGTTATTTTGCCATTAATAGTCAATGCATTGAATGACTATGAAAGTAGTATTCTGCTTTAGACAGTTGATTTCGAAGTGAAGAGTGTACATGTTACGAAAATCTGTAGAGAATATTTTGCCAAGGATTTTAAACGGGTCTTTAGACCAATACAGTGGAATATGTGGACATAGTCTATTGCGTGAAGTTATTTTGGAACCAATCCTAATGACTACACATTTATCTAAATTAATCTTCAACTCTGAGCAGATTGCAAAATTTTAAAGAATTTTGAATAATTCTGTGGACCTTTTTTCAGATTCATCTAAAGTGAAATTAGCGTCGTCAACATACTAATGTTATATGTTATATTTCAAATTGTTAATATGTATGCCATTAATATCTTTATGTGATTTAATTGCACTGCAACCGTCTTTAAAAAGAAATAGTTTTACCCATTTTTGAACTTCAGTTATTAGCAACAAACCAGGAATTTTATTTAGTTCACAGAACTCCGTAATATCATATAAAATTCTAGTATTTTACCAATAAAATGTCCCTTTAGAAATCCAGTTTGTGATTCGCTTCTTATATTCATGAGAACCTTTTTCATTTTGCAGGCAGTAGTAGTGTAATTGATCGCCAGAAACACAATAATATCTCTTGAATTATTTTTTACAATTGGATTTTAAATAAAGATCAAACGTCGATATCTGTCAATAGGACAATCAAAATGAGCATTAGTTTGGAAAGCACTACAGAGGGATATTTGTGTTGCCGGTTTTTGTTATGCAAATAGCTCTCTATACATGTATATTGACAGAAAAAATAGCTTGCATTCAGAACATACAGAGATTTGTTTTAAATTGAAAAACAAATTGACATTTGGTATGGTATGGTATCGTATAGTATGGTATAGGGATTAACGTGCACATTCAGAGCAAGCTGTTTTAGCACATGCCTGTCATGGGCATAGGTGCCGGCTTCGGCCAGCTCTTCCGTCCAGGACAGGAAAGGTTTAGAGTGGGTGGGAGAAGGGGCCGACTGCACTGGCAGGTGCAAGGGAGCATCAGTAACCCGACTTGGGTCGGTAACAGGCGGGGTGGGGGGTTGGTGCTATGGAATTTGGAATGTCCCATAGAATTAATGCCAAAGGGAAAAAGGTGAGCAATTTGAATGAAGGAAATTTGGCACATTTTGTATCGGTCCGCCGAATTGGAAAGGGGAACTATATATGTTTAGGAACTTAGTTTGCTGAGATTAGCTCGTCTTTATCCATTTTAGGTGAAGGATTATATATGAAATAGTTGGGGCTTGAGTTTGTTTTTATGGGTATGTAAAGAAAAAACAATACTGAATAAGAATTAAAAGTAATATTAGCACTCTACAACAAACTTCGGCTTTAAATGATTGAACAGGATCCTCTTTTATGACGAGATATAGCGCTACGGTCACCTTAAGGGGCGTTCACATCATGTGATTAGTCACACTGACTTGTCACATGCGATCGAATCGTACTGAGAGAACACCTAAATCGTATACATTCCACTTTTTGCAGGGCCGAATAGGGCCAACATTTCGGTGCGACTAATCACATAATAGAAATGCTGCTTGAAGCATATAGCTACCTTTTGCACTTAAGGTGATCTTAGCTATAAGAAGGCTTCGTAACACAGAGACAAGACAATACTTTATTTACACACGGGCCGTTGCACATGGCATAGAATGAATATATACATAAACATTTTGTTATATACATGTAACAAGATGGTCAACAGTAAATACATTAATTACGATACATACGCACAAACACAAACACAAACATATCAATAATACAGATATTTAACACAGATATACGGGTATCCAAGTACTTATAAACGAATATATTGTTAAAAGTATATATGGTACAGTACATAATGGTAATATTTTATTAAATATTTTTGGTTTTGATGGTGTAGTCGGGGGCGATTAAATTCATTAATTACAATCTGTAACGATGACAATAGTATTGTTGTATGTTGTATGATATTGTTTACGGGAATTAAAGAAATACCAAGTCCACACAATATTCTGATGTGAGCTTAGAAAAGAATACATGTATATATCTAACAGTACACACACGGTTACAAGGTGAAGCACCGGCGTATTTGTAGTGACACTTGTATGTTTACTGAACTGATATGGTGCTACCACAATGTAGCCTAGTGATTTCGCACTGTGCATATGTTTGAATGCATGCACGTGTTTGTATATAATTATGTATATTTTATTATTTTAGGGTTGTTGTTATTGACAAGATCACAGATTTTCTTTTGTTCATCGGCAAGCTGGTTGTTGTTTTTGCTATGGGTAAGATATCTAAACGGTATTACACAGTAGTGTACAGTTAAAATATTATACATAAATCATCTCATAGTATATAGAAAGGATTTTCCATATTTAAGAGTGCTATACTCTGGTAAGCTGGCGGACCTCTCATCTTGATTGCTAACTGGTCTCAAACAACACCCTACTCAGCTAGCTTGTAGCTTTAACGCCCTGGTAAACTGGCGGACCTCTCGTCTTGATTGCTAGTTAGTTTCAAACAGCAGCCTACTAAGCTAGTTTTTAGCTGGCATATCCAATCAAAATAAAAGTATACATAACTTGTGAAGCTTGATTTATATACATCCATACAAACATATGTATTATTATTAGTATTAGTATTATTATTATTATATTAACAGCACGTGTGTGTATGCGTGTAACATAAATATTAAACATTAATATCAAAATACAGGCAATTGTATAACGCTGGGTCGGCGGCTTGTTTCTTACTCGTGGGATAGTCTTAGTAGAGCATTCTTGAATATTCGAATATAAGTTGTTGTTTTTTTCTATAATAGATGCACTATTGTTTATTATTCCAGGAACAGCAGCATTCTTTTTCTTTGATGGACGTATACCTTACCTTAACACCTACACACCAACACTGAATTTCTACCTAGTACCAATTGTTGTAAGTAATATATTTAAAGGAATGCGAGTATTGCACCAAAGTGAAATAGTTTTATTAGGTAATTTATATGTATAAACTGTAACGTGTTTATATTCAATGAAGGTTCAGACACGTCCATCCCACACCCACTCTCTAGCAAGGCCAGTGGCTGGGCATGAGACAGGAGAGTATTTACATCATAGGGGCAAATTTGACATTTTAGAAAAAAGTGGAGGGGAAGTAATATAGAGCGTCATCCACAGAATAAAGGGTTATAATTATAATAAAATTAATTATTATGATGCAAGATTTTAATCGGGCACTTGCCAAAAAGAATGAGAAAAATATATAATAAATTTTTAATAATATACCTTAATGTGCCTTGTAGTGTTATGGATGGAAAGGGTTGGGCCTTAGGCCTTGGGCCACAAAAATAGTATCGTGACAACAGTTTGATGAGTACCAATCATATTCGGGGCTTCAGTGTGGCAATATGGTTGGGAAGGGATGGGAGGCCAGTCAAAACAAGACAAAAACAATGGCCGAAACCGCCAACACCCTACCCCCTCCCTACAAACACACAGATGCCCAACTGTCGTCTAGATAGTTGACGTATATATTGTTTGACATTGAAGTGGTTGTTGATGAGAAAAAAGAAGGATAGCTGATTTATTTATGAGCAGGATTTGTATGTCTGGTTGATAATTTCGGCGGGAGCGAAACGTACCAGGAAGATGCAGGGACAGGAGCGACGAGCCTCAACTGTGATCCAGAAGTGCGTGCATTTTCAGTCGTCCTGTCGATTCTGTAACCACAAACAGGTCTTAACACCCTAACTGTAACCCCGTAAAGACAAATACTAAAATACTTCTCATAATGTAAAAACCTAATATATACAGTCAGTGGATATCAGGAAGCAGTAAAGTGTCACTGTCAGATGTCATGTAACTCACACATCAAACATAGTAAATCAAACTATAAAACTGCATATTAAAATAAATTAAAGTTAAAATGTAAACATAACAAAATTACATTTTAAACCAATTCTAATTGGTATATAACGTATATAGGTGTATACATTAATCAGAAATTTTATTTAATGATCAAATGATGGCAAACAAGATGGCGGAAAAACCAAATGGCGGCTATTTGACATAAAATCGACATCCGAGTGTTATGAAGGGCATTAATTATTTGCTGCCATAAATGCGAGAAAATATCCAAGATAAAGTTGGTTTTGTTTAATGACACCACGAGATAACATTAATTTATTAATCATCGGCTATTGGGTGTCAACTATTTGGTAATTTTGACATATAGTTTTAGAGAGGAAACCCGCTATATCTTTTCATTAGTAGCAAGGGATCTTTTGTAAGCACCATCCCACAGACCGGATATCACATACCATAGCCTTTGATAAGCCAGTCATGGTGCACTGGCTGGAACAAGAAATAGTCTAATATGTGTCACTAAATCAGGAAAACTTGCATCTCTCAACTTGTATGTTAATGATAGAACATTTCGTACTTTGTCCACACTATCTATATTGTCTGGCCATACACTTTACAAATTAATTGTTCAAAGCATTCTTAGAGTCCTTCAGTTTTCCTTAAAAAAGCATAGCATATAAATAGTATCTCTGCATCTCAGAGTAGTGTTAAGAGGTATGTTTCCAATATTATATTTCTAGGAATGGGTTTGTACCATTCTGAAATACACCACCCCTTAATGGTCAAAACAGAATACATCAGTTTTTCAATTTGTTTTGTAGCCAGATGTTCCTCATTAGCAACCAAGGCATTATTTATACTTCACACAAAATATTTTATTTATTAGAATGCTACATAATTATATAGTTACTAACTTTTTTCACTTTGAACCCATGGTGGTATTGTGGTAAAGAAATACATTTTCTGCTTACAAAACGCCTGCAGAGATGGTCCAAATTGCAGTTGTAATACTAACCTTCAGTCACCCATAGCTACGATTGTTTTGTCAAACAGAGACCTTGTTTTTTAAAAAAACCCACCCACCCAGTCTTCTTCAGATTGGACAATATATTATTTACCTCATTCCAGAAACTCGAATACCCGTAACCAGTTGACAATTCGCAACATCCCATTAATTCTTTTGTGCAAATTCTAGTCCTAATTTTCACTTTTTTTTCTCCAAACTCTTCATTCTTGTCCAAAGAATTTTGAAGTGTTTGGTGAAAATTGAAGAACCAAGTAAGCACGGCAAGGACCTATAAAAGAGTTTTCAACAACTTTTTAAATTTATCAATAATCTGGTTATGGTATTTCAACTTTAGATACGTATTCACAGTAGGGTTAGCTGAAAATATATAGTTTATAAAAGTGTATCATCTGTTATTGTTTTCAGATTGTGATAATTGGATCATTTGTGATAGTCACATGTTTCTTCAGCGTCTATGAGATGGCAGTGGACACTATATTCCTGTGTTTCTGTAAGTTGAATCAATTGAGGGTTTTTTATCTAAATAAACAAAAGGTGTATTCTCTTCAAGTTAACAGTAATTTACTTTTAATACAAAGTATCTTTTCATTGCATTTACATAATACAAATAATAATAAAACCCCACCCCACAAACACAATTTGGTAAAATGAAAACTACAAAGTTCATCACATTACTGTGTATCTCGACTGGAGTTCTTTTTCAACTTACGTGTATCTCTGGGTATAAAGAGCCTTGACTGTCCCATATTTTACTAAAGCCGAAATTGATCCACATAATTTTTATATAAATATCAAGTTTAAATTAGATTATTTATTTATAGAATAATATGATTCCATGAACGCCTTATGCACTGGACGAACAATATGTGTGTCCCCAATCTAAAACAGTATTTTGCTGTAAGCTTCAAACATGTAATAAGAAGTGGGTGCTGGCCAAATGTAACGAAGAAAGTACTCAGTGTCATGAACAACAAATTACCGAGGATCTATTTCAAGACATTGTTGATTTCAAAATCAGCTGAACCTAAAAGAAAATTACACAGATCGATTTGTAACCAGAGTCCAGATACATAAGTTACATAATTTAAAAACCCCCACAATGATAACGTAAAGAAATAAATTAATCAACCAATGTTAACAATAACGTCAGAGTCGAATTCATATATAGTGTGTAGAGGTCATTTGCCCACAGCTTTGTCGAACTAGAAGATAGGAAACTTTCAAACTCTGACCCCGCCTCCCCACTTCGTTGATAAGGGTAAATACCTACGTTACTTCCCTATCAGACGCAAAAAACAACCCAACCAGAATATAGTTTTTATTAGTGTTATGCACTATCTCTTGCAGGGAAAATCAGTTTCTCTTTCGATGACCAGTTCTTTTATTTGTTGATTTTAGTAACTGCTGTGCGTGAAGACTCCATGCGTCTAGCATGCTTGTAATTATCTGTATTACCCTAAATGGCAAAAATTACTTAAAATCGATGCCAAAAACCTATTTATATATTTGATTCACTTACTTAATGTGTTATTTTTGTTGGCAGGCGAAGATCTAGAGAAGAATGATGGATCTGCAGATAAACCATACTTCATGAACAAAGATCTCATGAAAGTGTTGGGCAAAAAGAACGTTATCGATAAAAAAGATGATTAAACCATTATCGGTGATACATTAGACTGTGATTTTTATTTTCAACTTTGAAGCATTAATACATATCGTATCTTATAAAACTTGTATCTAATACATTATATTCATAAATGCTTTTGTGATATAGCCATGTTTAACAAATATGACAATAAAAAGAATCATTCGATGTGTATTTACTTAGATTGTTCTATTCATATATGTAACATTTTGTGTTAATAATTAAGATGTGAATTGTATTAGTGTTCGGTCCGAATAATCGAATATTCCTTCGCTAATTTGGTATTCGAAATATTCGAATAGTATATTCAAGTATTCGAATATCTGGAATTTTCGGGTCGGGTGAGAAAAATTACTCTAAATAAGATTAATAATGCGGTTTCTTTTAATTAAAAGATCAGCCCTGCATGCTGCTTGCCACGTGCATTGAGTTGGGAAAATAAAACATGTCTCAAGTTCCATAATACAGTAGTGACGTCATGTGGGTGGCTGAAATTCATAAACGTATTTTCTATAAACCGGGAATGGGGTTCATCTACACTAATCAATATATCGATTTCATATCCTGTAAACAAGAATTAAAACAAATCTCTGTGATCATTTCATACAACAGTAGTTTTTCGGACATTATAAAACCTTTTAGGGCCAATTTTATACATTATTCAAAATTTTAATTCAAAACCTATTTGACAAGATTATCATACCAAAATAGATCCTGTATAACTAAATTGTCTACTTCAGATTTAAGATTAACATTAGAAACAGGTACATAGATAAACAGGCTATGTAAACTTTGTAATACTGATATATTGCAGATGAACCCATTATTTACTCAACTGTAAACATCAAAATATTAAAAAGAGAAGAAATGATATACATGTATCAAAATATAAAACTAATCCCAGCGTGTTTTAAATGAAAGGCGTGCTGTTTTTGAGTAATGCACCGTTATTGGAAAACCTTTCTTTATTTATTTTAAACATTCCAGTCTTGTGATTTTGTGAACTGATATGTTTCTCTTCCGCACACATGTGAACTGATCTGGTGGTTTTCTCTGTGAGGTCTTGGTGTATATTTGTTTTGGTTTTAATGTTGTTCATATATATTTTGATATTTGTATTTATAATTTTAAGAAGTCAAAACATATAGCTAGGTTAGCTACCAATCACTACTGCATTATGATTTGTATTTGTTTTGTATTGGTGTAAAATTGAATATATTCATCGTTTTGTAACTGTCCATTGTTCTACAGTATGTCAAAATTCAGTCACATTACATCGCTCATAAAATATGTGCCCCGGCGTTTCTGGCTGAGAGTGACAGAAGCTACATATACTTGTATCAATGTATGTAATTTTGTATAAAGTGTATTTGTGTTTATAATTCTATGTAAAAAGTTAATTTTGGGAGCCACAATAATGTTGAGTCTTTTTAAGGTTGTAAATAAAATGTTATAATATTCGCTCCATTCGAATGCAGGAAACGTATCCTAAATGACATTTTGTACAAAACGTTATACATTTCTATGCATCCACGTTGGTGGTATCAAATTATTTTATTGTGTATAGAAGTATCTGGATGTCGTACAGTTTCAGTTTTTGTTTTATAATTACTGTATGTACAGAACCGCATGGGCGGATCCAAGGGGGGGGGGGACCAGGGGGACGCGTCCCCCCCCCAAATTGTTCAAGTGCCCTCAAAATGTCCAAGTGCCCTTTTTGTTTGTAGATTTTTTTTTTTTTTAAGTAAACAATAATTATATTGTAGATAAATGAAATCAAGATTTTCGTGTACATGCGCAAGCTTGCAGATATGTGTCTGTGTTATTGAGTCTCAATGGGGCCCCATTGAGGTTCTAACGCGAGTGACGCCAATTTACTTCATTATTGCTAGTATATTATGACGTAGAACTGTAGGAATTCATATTAATTGTAAATATCAAAACTTGTAGTAAGGTGCCCTTTTGACGAGTCAATGTGCCCTTCTTTTTTGGTCCCCCCCTAAAAATATTTCCTGGATCCGCCCATGTGAACCTGACGTGTCTTATCAATGAGATGTATTCTAAAATGTTTGTTCATATATTTGGTTGTAGAAACACCGTTAATACATTTACCAGTACAGTCCAATATGTCCCTATAAACGGGCGACTAAGAATTTTACAAAGGTAGTCCGTTAGGCGACCATCAATATTAGGGTCCGGCGAGTATGGTACTAGTTAAAAAAAAACAAAGACACTGAAACCTAATTAAATATGACAAAACACATGGCGTCTGTGTTGGCGCGAACTAAGCAGCAGAAGACATAGAACATGCTCTATATTTTTACAGCGCCAGATTCAGCTTCTGTGGAATCGTATTTAATTAGCTTACATTATTCTCGGACAAAATCAAAACGTGAGCGCATGCGCATATATACAAATAACAATGACCTTTTTCATTACTACAGCCCAGGGCTTATTCCAAGGGTCACTTAACTGATTGTCGTTGTCGATATTGTTTTAAATTTAAGCGATTTGCATTAAATAAGAACATATCAGATCTAAAGTCTTGACACCAAGACTTACATAATGACATAACTGTCCAAATATTACTGTAATACACAATAAGTACACCGTTATGCTATGTAATATAATAACGTACATCGTATATTTTGGTAAAATGTTGGTTTTTTGTTTTTTACATATTTATTTTTCGTTTGATATTTATTTTATTAGTAGCCTACTACTGTAGCATTTACAATATCCAAATTAAACGCACAAATGTGCGTGCTTCGCCCATTCCCGAGGAAATCTGATACTGGAGATTATTGCATCGCAACAAAGAGGACTGCCACCCCGAGACTCTGTTTATATACTAAAGCACGCGCAGTTCTACCTTTATTCTCTTTGTATTGCATTATTTGTTTTTACTTTAGAGACAATGCAAGTCACGCTGTATACCTCGGCTGTTCTAGCATTTTGTTTTCACCCCTGTATTAAAAATAAGATTGAATCATAATTTAATGGTAATTTGTAAAGAGTTCTTTTTATTTATACTGGATTTCTTTTTTTCTTCAAAAAAATGTTATTTTAGTTGGTATGGATTTAAAACTTAATAACATGTTTTAATTGTATTCATTATGAAGTTACATGCCAATTCATCGGTTTCCTTTTCAAGGAAACACACTATATATGGTGAGCACATGATTATTATTCAACAAAGAATATTCTAATTTTGATTTTGGCTGTGCATTTAACTTACAATGTGATAATTGGAGGGCTAGTTGAATTTAAGAAGGGCCAGTAAAGTAAGATTGGTCTTCAACTGGCCCTGCTGGCGATCATGGTTTTCATGTTAATTTTCAACCCTGGTCTATATCTATATATATATATGCATACATAAACCTTCGCTAATGAAATGAGACTTGGTCGCTGGCCAAAGAATTGTAGGAAACTTCACGTCTGAAACTTACTTGTAAGCGTTGTTCTACAGCTGTTGACGAAAATTAAATGGTTCTTCTGACAGTGTAAATGTTTGACACGTTCCCTTCATTCACATTCATAAAATATCAACTAAACACGAATCGGACAATTCCCTCCCAGTATAACTAAAAGGGCTGTAAAAATGCACACAGCAGCTAGCGGAAATGGCGTCGCTTATTATTATGTCGTTTAAAAAAACCCACCTGTTTTACATAATAGTGAATTAACTTTTGCATTCTTACTCAACATAAATATCAATGAATTTTACACAAACAATACTATAGGCGTATTTAAAGCTAAAAATAATAAATTCAGTCATGTATTGTTACGGTATGAATATAAATTTAATTATAAGATTTGACCGCAAGTATGTTTTGGTTCATTTTTTAATTTATTATTATTATTTATTTTTATTTTTTTTGACATTTCGGGCAACACCGGACAAGCTAGGTGCCCCATTTATTTAACCATTTCTTACCTATTTACAATTAAATATTAAAAATATGTTGTACATTTAAAAGTGTCTGTGTTTGTATCTTGTACATTTAAAAGTGTCTATGCTTGTATTTCGTCTTAATAAAATAGTTGGTGCATGCTCGTGGGTTTTTTTTCTTTTACAACTTTAGTGCATGTTGTTTAAAATTAATTGTACCACGATTTGGTGTCGGTCCCATTGATTTGACCCGTGGTGTAATTTAGAGACAGATGTTCTGTGACGGCTTTAGAAAATTGTGTTCAATATACATGCACCTCCATTGACAGTGTCGTATTGTGACGGCTGGAATGGCTGGAATACGCGAGTCCCAGTCTATGAGGCCTGCGATTCATTGACCAGACTTATTGAGAACTCTGTGTGTTTGTTCAGATCCAGTGTACTCGGTGTCAGCATGCTGGCAGTATTTTGTTTATTTCGTGGAAAGATCAATGAGCACCAGCTAGTGTTGGGAATCGGTTAGAATTCCATCGTTGATCATTGGTTATAATCGGTCGGTACCAACCGATCAACTTTCGATTATACAATCGTTAGAACTATATGAACATAAGAAGGATATGAATTATAACCAATATGCTTCTACTGTCGTGTTCACCGGGATCACAATCCCACCCATGACTGGTTTTAGTTTTTATAACTATTTAAAAAATGTTATTGGTGTACACATGAAAACAAACACCAACCGAACGTATTTGCATCAATTCCATCATCTGAACTGGAAGAACAATTACAGTTGACATTTTCCCACACAATCGATCATGGATTTGTATAATTGATCATCACATCGGTAAAGCTAAATCGATAAAATTTCTATTATAATCCATCATTAGAACATCACTAGCACTAGCTGGTGTTATGGAGCGATCGATAAATGTATTGTTCATTGACGATGTTGAATAAAAACCAATGTCTTGTGAAAATGAAAACAGTGTTTCAAAACTGCTGATCTAAGAAATAACATTAAATACATGCCTTTACTTCGACTGTAATACAAAAAGGTGTTTGGCTTTTGGCGTTAATACATGTTTGCGCTGTTTGTTTTTTCAAACTTGTGTCCACTTTTATCAGTTACATTTTCAGTTGCAATGGTATTTTCAATACATTTTGTGTATAGTTGTGATTTACCGACCAGAAGAGGTAACAATCCATACCGACATTAACCTACGTACGACACAAACGTAATATCTGTATTGTGGTTCTTTCTCTGCAAACTGTTAAGTGAGGTAGTTGTTGCATTGGATAACACACGTCCATCAATGAAATCACTTTTGATCTGCAGTATGTCTTAACTAATTACTTAGAAAACATCCACTGTATTTGTTTTCATAAAGTTGTATTAATATATAGTATATATCCGAGGAAACAAAGTTATCAACATCTACGTTTCATTCATCAAGAATAATTATCCATGCTAAGTCATGTGTACTCATGTTCTGGCTACTGACTAGTTGCTGATCTGGGGTATTACAGTCCATTAATAATTAATGCTGATATTTCTTTTGGTAATGCTTTTGTGCGAAAACTATTCGTGTAAATTAGGGGAAGAAGGCTAACTTGCTTAAAATATGTTATTGTCTCCTACAAGACAATATTATTTTCATCAGATATGGGATTGTCATGTATGGAATGTAATAAGGAAGAGAGAGTGTGAGAGAGAGAGAGAGAGAGAGAGAGAGAGAGAGAGAGAGAGAGAGAGAGAGAGAGAGAGAGAGAAAGAACAACAAATGGAGAGGGTGTGAGGACAAAGGATATACCATTCTCATGACTTGAAAGTGTTAAGTGATCCCATTTAGCAAGTTAACATGATGTCCTCAAAATATGATCATACAAAATGTGCAGTCTGATGGAGTAAAGACAATCAACAAAGTCCAGTTTTACTTAATCTGCATAAATTGTAAGGTCATAATATATTAAAACAGGAATCCCGGTATCATTGTGATAGTTTGTGTCTTGCGTTACCACGAGACTAGGCGTATTTAATGTTTGGACAAAGGATAATATTCACCAAGGATAGCAATGTGCAGGGGTGATATTTTCTGTCTGTTCCTCACTTTCCCCATTAAATGAATGGCTATGACGGAAACATTGTTTCCAAAATATGATAGAAATGTTATCAAGGCGTATTACTTCCTTAGAATAAACTCTCCAAATCACATCATCACCGTGATGTCAGTATGAACTTCCTACCGCGAGTTTGATAGTAGTGGTTCCTTTAAATTAAGGGAACTGACCACATTAAAGACGTACCAAACTTGTTTGAGTGTGATGGATCGAGGTCTTTATGAACGTAATCTGTATTTGTTGCCAGTTTATGCATGCTGAACAAGACATTCGCGACAGTATACACAATGTCGCAGTGCGTGTGTTGAGTGCGTCATGGACGTTTAATAATACATCAAATTTTGTTTAGTAATATTCAGAAGTGATACTTCATTTTGATAATTAATTCAATAGTCTTAACGTTTTTGTGAAGTGTTTATAAAAAAGTGTGTATAAAAGATTCAATGTGACAAATGCTCTCTCTCTCTCTCTCTCTCTCTCTCTCTCTCTCTCTCTCTCTCTCTCTCTCTCTCTCTCTCTCTCTCTCTCTCTCTCTCTCACTGTCTCCCTATATTTAACTCACGCTGTCTGTCTCTCTGGGTGGAGGGGATTTGTATCAAGGCATGGCATGTGGTGTTCCTTGCTTTTATTTGCCACGAGTCACTTCTATGGCAATAGCGAGTTTTTTCTCTTATCAGACCAAATTTCGCACTAAAAATGTTACTGTCTTACTTGTCATGGTTTGCCAATTCCTGGCAGGTCATTATAATAAATATCGCTTTTTAGATCATAATGACAGAATAAATGCAGAACAGTGGTCTTCGTAGTGTGGTACAACTCTTTGGGTGAACTCAGTAATATCAAAATTATACAAAGTTTAAAGAAAAATAAGTCAAAACAGTTGTCATAAACATTTTATATTCTGGGTATACTAATAACACTATTTTTCATTCGAATCCTAATGAAAAATAAAAGTATATAGTATGGTTTCAATTTTCACACAGCACGGCAGCATATGTACATTGTGACTCAATGAAGTCAGTTTTTATTGTTAAATTTGTAATAAAATTTTACATTTAATACATTTTATTACAGATTGTTTTCAAAACAAACAGAATTTTGGCTCTTAAAAATTATCTGTGAACGTGAATAATATACAAAATTATAGTAATACTCCAAACAGTATCTAAAGTGGTTTACGCAATTTTTATATATATATATATATATATATATATATATATATATATATATATATATATATATATATATATATATAATATGCACGCGTCCCATTTATTTTCCTTTTTTAACATTAGGTCTTTGACCTAACTACTAAATGTATTCCAAATTCCGCCTAACTCCCACTTGTCCCGGACTCATTCACTTGGCTCGTGATGGGCGTGCTCGAAACATTCGTGATATATGAGAACGTTAATAGAGTTAAAGAAAGTCCCTAGGATATCAACAATGTCCAGGGAATATAAACGACATCCGCAGATAACAAAGACGAAGTGTTCCAGTTTCCAGAATTATACAATTATTTAACAGTTATGTGTAATTGAACATAAAAATAATGTTCACAGGTAAGTTTCCAACAGATACGATAGATCTCTTCCTTTCACCTCCAGTTATATTAAAGCAGTGAGGACTCGATTTCTAATAAATGTAAACTTAACTGCAGCTTGCTTATACATATTACTTTTATAAACCAAGTTAATTAAATAGAGAAGGTTAGTGAATAAAATTAACTTTAAAATTATACTTTAAAATTATTCTGCCAATTTAAATGTATATAATGTAATAAAAGTCAAACATGGGATGTTGGACAAGGGAACATGTTTAACGTTTGCTTGTGAGATCGCGTACGAGCGAGAGATGGGATGGGAACTCTTTTTACGTGCTCATATCCAATGAATGTTCAGGCACACCTACCCCGGACTTAGCCTCTGACTTCGCCAGTGACCAATTCTGGGGCAGAGAGATCGTTGACGTCCAAGACCAAGACCAAAGTATTTAACGTGCACATTCAGAACAAGCTGTTGTAGCACACGCCTGTCCTGGGCACAGGTGCCGACCTCAACCGGTTCCTCCGTCCATTGACATCAGTTTTTTTATAGTCTCAGATATTACGTTACGCTAGGAAGAGATCTACCTTTACAAAATAAATACCATTTCATTTAATTATTACGTTATGCACATATTTGCTCAATAAATAAACTAATAGTTTTTTTGGTCCAGCTTCCGTTTACAGTTTACAGTAAATGCACATCCTAAATCCTGAGAAAGTTCAACTTTCATAAATACGTCAGTTTAGCCCGTAGCAAAAACATTACCAACTTGATATAGTTAATACTATAAGCGTACGAGACGGGAAGTGGGGGTGGGATGCCCCCTAGTGTTGGAGCAAAACCTCATATTCGGGCAAAAATGTGCTAACCTAGGACCTTTTAACCATGTATTTCCATCATTCTACTAAAAATGCGCAGTTTACAACCCTATATAGCCGTTGGTAGTAATTCTAATACATTGCATAAACATAATATTAGCATTTCGTGATTGTTTTTTTCAGTTTAAAATTAGCGTAAAACAATTTCACAGAAAAAGTATTTACAATATTCATAAAAACAACATTTACGCACAGAAATAGC
The DNA here is from genome assembly GCF_016097555.1 of Gigantopelta aegis. Taxonomy (NCBI): domain Eukaryota; kingdom Metazoa; phylum Mollusca; class Gastropoda; order Neomphalida; family Peltospiridae; genus Gigantopelta; species Gigantopelta aegis. Next base: position 37,378,201 of record NC_054708.1, on the reverse strand, counting down.
GTTGTGGTGCATTACAAATACATTGGAAATTCAAGCTAATAATACAAACAAATTCTAATGTGCATAAACATGAGACTATTATTACATAATTGCGTTTTTGGTCTAACTTCAATATAAAATAGTTTTAATAAAAAAGCTTTTGGGATAATCATAAAACAGCATAAATGTGACCGTAGCAACCTGTATGTGTAAACATGATCTCAGCGTACAAGGATATAGTTCCCAAAACACCAGTATTACACTAATCAGTTTTACAGTTATTATCTCACTAAATTAATAAAATGATTGCTATAATGTATAAAGAATATTAGGATACGTTTAACTAATAAAACAGTTAATCGATCGTAGAAGTTTAAATGTTTTGAAGACGGCAGAAAACGACTATTAAAATGTTTAATTCATTTAATTTATTTAACATTATGTATTTCATTAAAGATGGTTGGGGGGGGGGGGAGGGGGGAGGACGTAGCCCAGTGGTAAAGCGCTCGTTTGATGAGCGGTCGGTATGAGATCGATCCTCGTCGGTGGGCCCACTGGGCTATTTCTTGTTCCAGCCAGTGCAACACGACTGATATATCAAAGGCCGTGGTATGTGCTATCCTATATGTAGGATGGTGCATATAAAAGATCCCTTACTACTAATGGAAAAATGTAGCGGGTTTCCTCTTTATCACTGTATCAAAATGACCATATGTTTGATATCCAGTAGCCGATGATTAATAAATCAATATGCTGTAGTGGTGTCGTTAAACAAAACAAACTTCTTCTTCTTCATTAAAGATATACGAACACGAAATATGTCAATGAGTCGCCCAAAAAGAAACGCGACGCTAAAAGCTAAAGGAAATCTTATTTAATTTTGTTACGTAGAGAGGTGGTCAATGTATCCACTGTTTTGCTCGTAGACTGCCCTCAAACTATTTTTGTCCGTAAGGAAATCGATTTTGTTATTTCTTTCCATTTCTCTCTTTTAAGGACTGTTTGTGTCCTTTAGTTCATGCCGTAGTCAAAGGTAGATAAAATTTCACTTAGCTTTTGGCGTCGCATTTGTTTTTTTTAACTCACAATTTTGAATCTGTTGCTAACTTAACAATATTCGACATATGGGCCTACACATGTTACTGAATGTGGCAAATATCCATATAGTAATGAGTGAGAAATATTAAAATGATAGTCCCCATACGTTTAACCAATTCCGTATTCAGACGGGTTATCGGTTGTTTGGTTGTTTTTTGGTTGTTGTTTTTTGGTTTTTATTATTGGGGGGGGGGGGGGGGGGGTGAACACCCGATACCTTACTTCACGAATGTCATAATGAGGTACCTAGAAAGTCCTTTTTCCCTTTTGAAGTTTTTTTTTTCAGGGGACTGTGCTCGAAGTTTTTTTGTTAATGTTACATTTAATTCCTATTCAATATGTTTTTTCTTTACATACTCATAAAAATAAAACCTTCATCTAAGTTTAATTATTTCAATTTAAAGCAAACATTTGTATGTTTTGAACTGAAGTTCTTTCTTCTGTCAATACATAAAGTTATTAGCATAACAAAAGCATCACTACATAGTGTGTTTCAAACTAACGTTCCAGTTGACCTTTCGATCGGCAGACATCGACGTTTGACATATATTTAACTATTGTAAAAGAAAATTCAAGAGAAATTACTTTGTTATATTGTTGAAATAATTTAATGTAAAATAAAGACGTTCGGCCGTTATTGTGGATTAGAACTGTTAAGTGACTAAAAGTTAGGTATATAAGGAGGTGGGTCGGGATGGTGTGCAACATGGATGGTGTGGTGGTCATTGTGATATATTCCACCCTCAGAGTACTGCTAAAGCTAAACATGTCCCCTGTGCTATCTGGGATGTCTGTCCAGGACAGTGGGTTAGTTGTTAGTGGTTAGTGGTTAGTTATTAGTGAGGGAGAAGAGGGTGTAGTGAACTTAATCGTTGAGTCGTTAAAACTCGCTAGGAGCCGATACCGGGCTGCGAACCCTGTACCTATCAGCCTTATGTCCGACGGCTTAACCACGACACCACCGAGGCCGGTCTGGGCCCAACATTCAGTTTATTTCAACTTATGTTCGTGCTTATATACAAGTAAGGTTCAAGCACGATGTCCTGGTCACACACCTCAGTTATTTGGGCTGTCTGTCCAGGACAGTGAGTTAGTTGTTAGTTGTTAGTAGTTAGTTAGAGAGAAGAGGGTGTAGTAGTCTTACACCTACCCATTGAGTCGTTAAAATTCGCTCTGGGTGGGAGCCAGTACCGAGCTACGAACCCAGTACCTATCAGCTTTATGCCCAATGGATTAACTACGACACCACCGAGGCCGGTCTGGGCCAAACGAATTTTATCGCCTAAGTTCAAGGGCCATAACTCTGTGAAAACAAATGGCAAATTGCCATGGACCTTATACTTAATCTGTAACAGTGCGTGATAAAACTACATACAAAATTGTATCTCGATATCTTCAGACATTATTCATTACTTTAGCATGAACACCGAGTATGCTTTTAAATTCTGAAATAAATATATAACCTAAATAAATTAAAAACATCTTATTGAAACATTTCGGACGCTGTTTTCAATTTGAAAGATCGTTGAAACGGTAATTAAGAGCATACTCGAACGCAACATTAGCTCTGTGCATTCTTAGAACGTGTTTCATTCTGAGGGCGGACCGTAGCACAGTGGTAAAGTGCTGGCCTGATGCGCGGTCGGTCAATTGGTGGGCCTATTGGGCTATTTCTCGTTCTAGCCAGTTCAGCAAAGGTCGTGGTATGTGTTATCATGTCCGTGAGATGGTGCATATAAAAGATCCCTTGCTACTAATGAAAATATGTAATGGGTTTCCTCTCTAAGACTATATGTCAAAATTATAAAGTGTTTGACATCCAATAGCCGATGATTAATAAATCGATGTGCTCTAGTAGTGTCGTTAAAAAAAATTACTTTTTGATTCTATTGGAAGAAATTGTTCGACTTATCAATAATGAGCGTTATAATAAACAGGGGACTAATTCACTAGACTCTCGCAACTTGGCGATCCCACAGGACAGTGCAAGGACGATGAGATGTTAAGAGCGTCAGTTAAGCCTGGGTACTATAATCGTTATCGTTAGAGACCGTTTATAACACAACTCGTGTGTTTACGATCCTACATCACTCGCTTTCTCTGGTGATATACGACTTAAAACACACCCTTCATACAGGCGATACCTCACTGGAACTCGTTTAGTATTTTAAAATTAGGTATTTAAAATACAACAAAGAGTATGTATCTGAAAATTTAGTATGAAATAAACGTTACGTGTGAATTTTATGTGACCAATTATTTGGTCAATGACCGAAAATGTATAAATAAATTTACTCTCAATGAAAATACCTTGCCAATGTTTATATTTAGGATACATACATACACACGAACATATATATTCACATAAACAATTATTTTCATCATAAAACAACAGATCCTTTGATAAAAAAAATTATGTTTCATACATTTTAGTACATAAATATTTGAATTTATGTTTGGCTTCAGCACACAACGGTTTAAACAACGTCCGTTGGGAATGTTTGATATTCTCTATATACACTGTTTTATGCTGACCTTGTTCAAGTTCCATTGCCGTTGATTATATTCTTACTGCCTCTTGGATACTCTTGTCTCAAGTGATGACTGTTGATAACCGACTTCACGCAAGCGTCAATCACATTTGGGAATGGCATTCTGTCTGGAAGCGTTTCAGCTCCAGCTTTCAGTGGATCAAAGCAGAGCATTGTATCACAGGCACTATCGTTTCGTTTCTTGCCTCCAATTAAGATAATGTTCCCTCTGTACTGAACTGCCCCAAAATGAACTCGTCCAAAATTCTCCACTTTGCCGATTGTACGACATCCACCATCTTCAGAAAATTCAATGACGTCACCATCTGTTGTAATAACAAAAACAGCCGAATCGCATACGACCGTTCTGGTCAAACGGCATGCAAAAGGGAGATCTGTAAAGTGAGATGACTGGCCAATCCTGGTATCAAAACACTGGATCGCAGGTGTGTTTCTGTTATTACGTTGAGCTCCGCCAAACGTGAAAATCTTTTCACCAATTACAGACGCAGACACCATCTCCACCGGGATGGGTAAATCTCCAGCCATGGACCACTTGCCAGTGTTGATGCTGTATTTCTCTATTGAAGACATTACTTTGTTTCCAACTGGCAGGTTTCTGTTGTATCCACCGAGAACATATACGGAGTCTCTTACTGCAACCATACCATGACGTGATCTGCCTTGTGCCATTTGTTCGCACTCTCTCCAGTCATTGCTCTCGTTGTTATACTTAAAGAGCTTGGGCCATTTTCTACTTCCACCTGACAGGTAGATATTGTTAGCGTAGGTGCAAGAAGAAAACTCTACACCTGGGTCATACGGAAGAGGTGCCAGGTAGAACCATTTGGATTGCCGAAAGCTATAGCAGAGAACTTCAGTGGGTTTGGTTTGTGTTGACCCGCCTGTTAACATCACAATCACTTCATCTGGATCAAAGGAATTTCGATACGCTGCTCGTTTTGATGTGAATTCTTGCCTTCTGGCAGGCAGCATGTGATATCTCTTGGCCTCTTCCAGCATTACTCGACAAACCATATCCTCCTTGAGTAACCCTTTATTGTGGCTGATGCTTAGAAGATATTCGGGACTCACCAGAGGTAGCCGCAGATGTTCGACAATATAAGATAAATGTACACTCCGGTTGTCTGGATCAATGTCCACCCACCTAAAAACCGCCTCGCAAACCATCTCCTCGTTTGGGACCACCAAATCATCATCTTTTATTATGGCTGCTAATTCGTCGACGTTCATATCTTTGAAATCTTCTGATCGCGCCAAGTCAAGGAAATGATCGAGTATTAGCGGCCAGGCTTTGTCTTTGAGTTCCTCACAGTCATGTGTCCGTCCTAGTCGCCACATTCTTATACAGTTTTCAGGCGTAAGAATTTCTACCAGAAATTCGCCACACATATCGATGAGGCCTTTTACTTGAAGAGTTGTTGCGGCCCTCAGAAGACTCTCTGCATTTTCTTCACAGACGACATTTTTACCGGTGTATATAAAATTCAGAACGCTGTCAAATGTTGAGACATCTATATTTAATAAGGTCAAAGTCCCATCCGGGCTGTCCCTCATCCCTGATGAGAAGGTGGCATCAAAGTGAGCGGACATTGCTGCCAAGACTGCCCTATGACACCGAAAGCGCTTATTCTGAACAATAATACTTGCATCAGCGAAGTGTCCACTCGTCCACAAGTATTTGATACCTTCAGAGACAGTCTCCAGGTACTTCTGATGCCAACCACTCATCGTTGCTCTGTGAATAATAATAATAATAACAATAATAAAATAATAATAATAATCATGAAGATGATGATGATGATGATGAAGATGATGATGATGACCTAGATGTTTAAAGGGAGCTAACGCTTTCGCTCCCCATCACTCCTTAGTATGTGAATTTATATGGTATCAATATGGTACTCTTAAATGTATCCCCATGATGTTAGTTAGGGAATTAAATGTCTCAGCATTTTGGTAGAGTGCAATCATCTCAAAGAAACTAGAAAAGATATCATTTTATTTGGTCAACGAAATATAATGGAATCGTTTCGATTCTATCCAGAACTTTTATTCCAATTTCTACGTGATACTGACTTTTATGCTAAATTTTAATTTGACCTATCTGTGATATTTGTATTTTTGCACAATTCTTTACACTGTGTTTTAATTTACCTTTTGAATTTTTATCTTGATGTTGATCATCACTTTTGTTTTGCATTTTTCATAGTTTGACACTCAATAGCTGATGTATTTTTCGTGCTGGGGTGTCGTTAAACATCTATTCTATTTTATTTTAAATGTCTAAGTGTTTTAAACAAAAATAATTTAAAATGTGAATTTCAATGATTACATTAGTTATATTAAAAAAAGTTATTATTATTATTATTATTATTATTATTATTTAAATATGCATGATTATTCATAGATGCAAATATAATCAAGCTTAATTGATCCATGACGTACAGTGATGATGCATCTAAACATAAAAATTAACGTCAAAGATCAAATTTAGACAATATCCGGAAAACCTGTTTCAAAATACTGCATTAGGGATATATTTTTATCCTAAACATGTACAAAATGTTTAAGAGGCGACTCTCCCAATTTAGACGTCAAGGTCAGGTCAAGGCCAAAGATCAAAGGTCAGACTAAAATGGTATTCAAGAAATTCAGAAAAAGCACTAAATTTCGAATAATTAAACTAGTATTTTCATTACCAAACCCTCAGTCGTTTTCCTTTTGTGGTTTCAAAGATGTTAATAAAGGATCCGGAGAATACAAATGTGGTACCCTTGAACATTTTGAAATATTAAAGATGGCGTCTAAGATGTCTGTCAAAACAGAACTGGCAATATACCAGATATGTTATCAGCTCTGACAAACTGTTGATGTCTATGACCGGCTTTTAGGGAGACAAGTAATTAATGTTTAACAACTTAAGAATGTTGATACATTTATGCATTCCACTTTAGTAGTACTAGTAGTTTTCATAGTAAACTATTTCATGTCTGCTTTTATTTACATGTATATAGCATCCACCTATCCACAACAGACACTATTACCAGAATGTTTTTCGGTATTGTCAGTATCATATATTAAGAATTAAAGTTGTATTGTGCGAGCCTCTGGCGAATATAATACATTATTTTTATTCCTATTTATGATATTGATGATACCAAAACACACGAGGGTAATAATCTCTTTATCATATAATTTCAAGCTTAATATTACGTGTTTTTGTAAACTGTACAAGCAACTTTAATTCCAATCCGCCATTACTAGATATTCAAATGACGTGAGAATATGTGACGCGGTATCTTTGTAAATGGAAATGACGTCAAACTTGCATGTCGTCATTTTGGATATCCTTACATAAAAATAAACTAGTGCTTAACGGGTATGGGTTTCAGTGTAGGGTTGCTGTTGAAATGTTTTTTAATTATAACTGAATGCATACGTCAGTTATGGAGTGTCACCGTAGTACATTTGCTTAAATGTCAATAAAGGTAATGCCGTGACCTCGATTAATTTACATCTAATTGCAAAGGTATCAAATTCTGAAAGTATGTGATCTGAAAAATATCACATACTTTGAATTCACTGGATATCCTAGCTACTATATAATCAGACAAACTGGACGCGTTTATCCCAAAAACATATTGTGACATGCTGTTCGTAAATGTTATTTATTTTATCACTTGCAAAAAATGCGATATGCAATATATAGAACAAACAGGCGATAAGCTGTCTTTACGAATTAATGGACATCGTAGCGACATCAATTTATATACATGTAAATCTACATTAGTAAATACCCACTTTAATACAAATTGTCATTCCATATCAAACTTTTCTTTTACTCCAATTGAATAGTTATTTAGCAATGGTGAACACTACCGCGTAGTCAGGGAAACATTTTGGATACAGGAATTACAAACTAAAACATCACATGGACTTAATGACAAAGGTTTATTTAATGTAAATACATCTTAATCACTTAGTAACATTATAAATATACACTGTAGTACAGTGGGATTACTTTGTATTTCTATACATTGAACAAATGTTTTATGGACAACGTTAGGCTTGTCTTTATAGTAATTTAACAAAATTGCTAAAAAAAATGCATTTAGACCTATGCACTGTTATAATTATCTTTGTATACTTGAAATGTAACTTTGTACTTTAAAATTTCAAAATGTTCAGTTAGTGGTCTAACGTCTGTTCTCACAGCACTGTTTCTACGCATTAACCTGCTACTTTTCGACTACGTTTGTATCTACTACAGATCCTGAACCATGATATTATTAGAAGTATAATTAACGCGTTTGTCTCAACGACGTCAGGATGACATGGCTTCATCTTATTGTAAATTTGAAAAAGGCAAAAATGACGAACCATGTTATTAAACTACTAAACTGTTGGTGGTGGTGTTTTATATAATATATGTATGTGTGTATTGATGTATGAATATCTATATATTTTATGTAAGTCGAGGTTGACTGTTACATACATAGATACTAATGCACTGGCGCAGGGGATAATTAAATGAATGCTCTTTAACTCAACCACATGCATGGGGCCTACAATTTACGCGGTCGATCCCGATTACGTGCACGAAATAGTGGGCAGACCTGGCACTGGCTAGTATGTATTGGTGTATGAATAGCTATATATGTATGTATGTATGTATGTATGTATGTATACGTGTGTCTGTGCGCGCGCTCGCGTGCGCGCCCGTGTGTATGTATTAGTCGTCGGTCCGAACATTTGAATATATTATTCACTCGTTAATTTGCTATTCGAAATATTCGAAAAATATTTGTAATTATTCGAATATCTCGAAGTTTTAGTCATCGGGGAAAATGACTTTAAATGAGATGTATAATGTGGGTTTTTTAATTCTAAGATCTTTTCATTTTAGGGTTTACGGGTAATTTATTATTATTATTATTATTAATAGTTATTTTAAAGGTGTTATATCAGGACAGAACAAAACTATAAATTTTGTCATTTCCAGAAAGTGTTACAAATTTTGAACAGAATGTTAGTACATATTCTTAACTATGGTTAACTGGGCTTCTGTTTCAGTGAATGTCCCGCTGGATTAACGGTTGATGTCCTGGACTGTGAAATTCACTGTGAATCAATGCAGACTTTTCGAATCCTGGTCGACTGACACTATTTTACAAAAATGTATATATGCAAAAGAAACACAAGTTAAGTGGCTATATTACTTTAAACTCGAAACGATCTTAATTTTGTTACTAATTATGCACCTAAATATATGCTTAAATTCAAGCTAAAGTAAGACGTACCTGTTAAGTTTCTTTGACCGGTCAGTTCATTTGTCCACTACGTCGACACTTTTGCCACCACGAAGCCGTCACCTAGGTGATGTAGCTATGACAATTAAGTAGCGGGATTAATTGAAAATCCGTGGGGTGACGGTTAACTCATGGGATTAATTGGAAATCCGCGGGATTACGGTTAATCATCCACTTAATTCCGATTACCCCCTCCAGTGGAAGGAGCTGGCAGTGTCGACATGAAGAACGAGGTTTTACTGATTATTTATGCAGATATAATATTAATGAGCTTATTGGTAGAGACACTTGCGTAATTTTGTGTCAGATGGTTGCTGAAAAAAGGTCCACATAGGTTATGTTGTAAAAGGTTTTAAAAACGATGTATCTTTTTTCCAAACACACTGAGCTAGTTTATTGTGCCTGGGTTATCAGTGGGTTATGAAAACCTACAGGTTACCTTCGGGTTAACCAATGTATTATTTGCTTTGCAAGTTTCATGTGCACGGGTTTCAGTAACCTCAGGCTAACACCAGGTTACAAATTTACTGCTCGATAAACCCGCTATTGGGCAGATTTAACGCTGGGTTTGCTCTGATGACATGAGGGATATTGGCACAAACATCGGTTTTTTACGTCATTATTTAGGGCTATGTATCTTAGGGACAATTTGAAACCTTCAGGTATGTTTTTAGAAGAGGATACATGGTTTTTCTAGGGATGGGGTGCCACTTTTTGAAAAGCGACACCTACAGTATTCCAAAATACACTAACATGCATTACATACAGGAAAATATTATTAATTATATTATATTTGTGATCATAATTGTAACGAATTATGGACTGGATCATACAGTTGTTCATTGTAAGTAATTATTTCATTTAACCACCAATTTAGTACATGACTGGTGTTTATATATACATGTATATACTTTCAGCGTATACAAAAATTATACATCGTAAAAAATGCATTTAAAAAGTGTTGTATTTACCAGCATTGGTAATGATGAATTTTGCTTGTAGAATGTAAGAAATTGCAATTTAGTGTATTCAGTTTTAAAACCTTTCTGGTATAATGCCCTTTAGGAGTACATGTTAAGTGACTGTTGTTTGAGGTACGACGGGTAGTTGAATATACCTCCCAAAGCAGAAACCAGCTTACAAATGGATCGATAATGTTGCTCTTTCAAACAATACATTTCTATTTTGTACATTAATACTCATTAGATGAAATACTTGTGAAAATGGGAGTGTGACGTAGCCCAGTGGAACAGCGCTCGCTCGCTGTGCGGTCGGTTTGGGGTCGATCCCCATCCGTAACCAGGCTCTAAGAAATCAAGCTCAAACGGCAAATTAAATTGTTGCAAACCTTCATCAGGCTACTGGTGTCCGAGTTACGAGTCAGATGATTAGAAATCGTCTTCATGCAGCCCATCTTCATGCTCGACGGCCCCAGGTTGTGCCTACCTTGACAAAACGCTGAAGCATATTATGAGCCTTCCCGCCCCGGAGTTGGTCACTGGCGAGGTCAGAGACTAAATCCGGGGCGGGCGTGCCTGAACCCTCGGGATATGGGCACGTAAATAGAGTTCTCTTCCTTCCTTCCATATGAAGGAAGGAAATGTTTTATTTAACGACGCACTCAACACATTTTATTTACGGTTATATAGCGTCGGACATATGGTTAAGGACCACAAACAGATATTGAGATAGGAAACCCGCTGTCGCCACTTCATGGGATACTCTTTCCGATTAGCAGCAAGGGATCTTTTATATGCACAATCCCACAGACAGGATAGCACATACCACGGCCTTTGATATACCAGTCGTGGTGCACTGGCTGGAGTGAGAATCCTTCCATATGAGCTTTGTTATTGCAGATTGCTGTCGCTCAGCCTTACGAGTTAGTGTCAACCGTTACGGTTGGCATCACCGCGGTGTCAACAAACAAACATGTTCCGCCGGTTTTTTTTTTGACAACACCAAATACATGGCTAAAGCAAATTAATAAATACGCGTTTACATTATTATTGGTTCGAATCTTGTTTATTACTCTTCCATTTACGATTTTTGTCGAAATCGCCACGATCTTGTGTTTTCTTCTTTTGTGTTTATTATTTCTCGTTATTTATTTATTTCTCGTTATTGTCTGACAGATTTAATTAATCAGTATTAATAGCAACAAACCTTTTTTAATTTCATATTGTATGTATGACCACTTCGATCTAAAGGCAAGACTGACGTCGTCAAAATAATTTATTTTATGTTCATACGAGCAAACCGGCCTCGGTGGCGTAGTGGTTAGGCCATCGATCTACAGGCTGGTAGGTACTGGGTTCGGATCCCAGTCGAGGCATGGGATTTTTAATCCAGATACCGACTCCAAACGCTGAGTGAGTGCTCCGCAAGGCTCAATCGGTAGGTGTAAACCACTTGCACCGACCAGTGATCCATAACTGGTTCAACAAAGGCCATGGTTTGTGCTATCCTGCCTGTGGGAAGCGCAAATAAAAGAGCCCTTGCTGCTAATCGGAAAGAGTAGCCCATGTAATGGCGACAGCGCGTTTCCTCTCAAAATCTGTGTGGTCCTTAACCATATGTCTGACGCCATATAACCGTAAATAAAATGTGTTGAGTGCGTCGTTAAATAAAACATTTCTTTCTTTCTTTCTTTCTTTCTTTCATACGAGCAAAACTACGAGTAAAACTACTTCGTTCGAAGATTCGTAAAAACATCTTAATGTAACGTCATCGTTGTAACTGCTTGCTTGCCATTGCGTGCTTGAAACTTGGCATGCCCTTCTCACAAGAAACCCTATGTGTACCAATTGATGGACATTTTAACAATAATGACAATATGGAAGAAATTTATGCAATGGCTGCTAGACGTCGATTAATTGTGAATGTCTTTGCCTAAAATTGAGTGTTCCTTTAGAATTAACTGTCTTGACCTTTTGCTTCACATAATAAATAAATTGTAAATGTATTTGGGGGTTGTTTTTTAAGATGTAATTGAAAATATACTTTAGGTGTCTGTCTGAGTACACAATGCATGTTTTATATGCATCTATGTGTGTGTGTGTGTGTGTGTACGAAAAATACATCGGCTATTGGGTGTCAAACTATGGTAAATGTAAACAAATAAAGTGATGATCAACATCAATATAAAAATTTAACAGTTAAACTAAAACACAGTGTAAAGAACTGTGCAAAAATACAATAATTTAGAGTAAAAGTCAGTATCACGTAAAAATTGTAAAACAAATTCTGGATGGAATAGAAATGATTCCATCACATTTCTCCGACCAAACATATCTTTTCGAGTTTCTTTCAGAAACTTACTCCACCAAAATGTGACGCACCGTCCGAATACCCTTCTTCAAGGTATAATTCATATTCTACTAACTAATACAGCTATCTTACATACAGCCATAATGTATATCATGATTAGAATATTGCAAAATATGTTCCATATGTGGCTCAACCTGCAATTTGGTGGCCATTTTTATTTTTTCGGACATCTTGGAAGTTGTTTTTATTCATATTGCCTGTTTACAGTTATTAAGTTTTATAATAACATAAGTTTACTGACTTACACTGAAATAATTCATCTGATATTGCCCCTACAACAGATAAACGTACTGGGTACATATGTCAAACTTCAAAATTGCCGCCCAGGTCAACACACGTGACCTTCACGATGGCTCCCGATCTGAAAATTAAATTTATGGTATATACAAGCACTGTGCTTGTACCATAAAATGCATATTTAACTGTGTTTGTTTCAGCATATGTCTGTGAATTCGTTGACCATAAAATAAGTTCTGGGTTGTTATTTGTTTCATTAAATGACTGAACTATTACTAATACGCCAGGTTCCCGTTTTAAGAAGAGATCTTTGCGCCAATACCACTTAAGTAAATACTGTATCTATGCACTTAAGTAAATACTGTATCTATGCACTTAAGGTGATCATAGCGTTAAGATCGCTTCATAAAACGGGGTCCTGGGCTCGCCCGCTGTGCTTGCGTTGTAGGATCGAACCACTCAGCGGACCGATTCAGTAATTGGGATTTTCCCGTCCCAACCAGTGACCAACGACTGGTATATCAAATACCGTGGTATGTGTTGTCATGTCTGTAAAAACGTGGATATAAAATATTCCTTGCTGTTAATGGAAAAAAATAGCGGATTTCCTCTACGACTTCGTGTAAAAAATTACCAAATATTTGACATCCAGTAGCCGATGATTACATTATAAATTAAATTGAATTAATCAATGAATCTGTTAGGGGGTTTGGGAGTATGCTTCTCCGCGAAAAATATGGAATTTCAGTTAGGGAATGACGGTACCCTTATTCGGCGCCCCTGCAAAAATGGTTGTAGCTAATTAGTGATATCTCAGTTTGGAAGTACTACCGGTGTAGCATTTAATTTGCACTCCCCAAGAATATGCACTCCCCAGTCATTATTATACGTATAATTTGCACTCCCCCGGTTATTATTATACGTATAATACGCACTCCCCTTGAATTATTTGCACTCCCCTAGTTATTATTATACATATAATATGCACTCTCCACAACTGAACTGTTACTTTATTAGCGTGCCTATATCCAAAAGAGGTTCAGGCACGTCCATCCCACGTCCAGTCTCTGACAAGGCCAATGGTTGAGCATCGGACAGAAGGTATTTAATTAATAGGACAATTTTGACTTTACACTACAATGGAATGGCTTAATTCAGAAGGCTTGTCTAAAAATTATGAATATGACAACTAATTCCTAATATTACAAAACATTTTCGACGGGCGGTCCAAATAAAGAAAATTTAATCTAAATATTTAATTATATATTTTTAGCCCCAGGAGAATTAAGCGGAAAGAGTTTGGCCTTGAACAAAAAAAAAATTAATAAAAAAATTAAAAAATAACGTTATGTTAGGTTATGTGTATAATAATGAATGGGTAGTGCAGATGATGTGTATAACAATGACTGAGTAGTGTAGGCTATGTGTATAATAATGAATGTTGAGTGGAGATTGTATGTATAATAATGGATGTTGAGGGTAGGTTACATGTATAATAATGAATATGGAGTTTAGATTATGTGTATAATAATGAATGGGTAGTGTAGATTATATGTCTAATAATGAACATAGAGTATAGACTTAATACTAATAGATTTGTAATAATTAATGAGAATTCCAGCTTATGTGTATAATAATGATCTATTTATTATCACGCACTGAACTTAACGAATCGTGTAGCATCAACTCACTGTTCCTAGGCTTGTGCAATTTAAAAATAAAAAAATAACGTCGCCACTAGAGCACACTGATGTATTAATTATCGAATAAAGGATGTCGAACATTTGGTAATTTTGACAGTCTTAGATTTACCAAACCCGCTATATTTTTCTATTAGTAGATGTTTATGGTGCACTGGCTAGAACGAAAAATAGCCGATTGGGTCCACCGACGAGGTTCGATCCTATACCGACCGCGCATCAGGCGAACGCTTTATCCCTTGTGCATCGAGATAATCATGAATGTATACGTTATAAATGTAAATTGTATACATGATTAATATCGTTACTTACAACTATAATAAAAATCTATGTCATGTGTATATTATTGTTTTATACGCCGATATTCATATATGTTACTAACATGCACCAAAATTAAGTTACCAATATTTGATTATTATTATTCTGTTATGTTAAGTAGAATAAATTTCCATTTTAAACGGAAAATTGTTTGCAAGGTCGTCTAACATTCGCTTTTCTTCCCTTGCATTACAGATCGTCTACAACTTCCTTTACTTAAAAAGTTATAAATGTTTTAAAACAATGGTTGTCAATATCGGATCCCTGATATTAACAAAGAATGCAGGAATGATAATGAGCATACAATGTGGCACTTAACTGGAGTAGGGTGGGTCTGAAGTAATGTGTTTTAGTTCTAAAATATTAACCCGTTTAAGACCAAGCTTTGCAATGTTATCTCCACATAATTCATGTCATATTAATCGAAAGTAAGCGAAGCAAGGGGTGAGTGAAGAGATTCTGGGATCTATCAGATCACCACACATAATGAGTTATTATTTTTATTCTGCAAAGAGCGGATCCAGGAACATTTTGGCCTCCTTGGGTCCGCCCCTGATTTCCACATACCCATCTAGATTTTCCACTGAGATTTATATTAAAAAAAATATAATTTAAATTATGTGAGTGATTAAAACATTATTATAGTCTACGTGTAATATAGACTGGGGGAGTGTATATTATTCAGAGGGAGTGCATATTATACATATAATATAGACTGGGGGAATGTATATTATTCAGAGGAAGTGCATATTATACATAAAATATAGACTGGGGAAGTGTATTTTACATGTATAATATGCACTGGGGAGTGCTTATTCTATGTATAACCCTGACTGGAGAGTGCAACTCCAGGGGAGTGCTAATTATAATAGCACAATTATATCATTTTGCAATGTGTAGGACTTCGTATCAAAACATTGAACTGAACTAGTTTGACTATTTTGATAGATAAATTTTAGAGGATCACTGGCTACCGTGGGAAAGTTTTTAATTATATGCTTGAAGATAAATTCATTATGCCAAACGAAAATGTCAATAATAGGTTTTTGATTTAAAATATTTGGTGTGTGGCTAAAGGCCCCCAGCTCCTCTGCTACGTCGTGCCTGTAAAATGTTAACATAAGTATGATGTTTTTAAGTAGGTGTGAGTTTCTGTGCACCCGCTTGATGCGCGATCGGTCTAGGATCGATCCACGTTGGTGGGCCCATTCGGCTATTTCTGGCTCCATTGTGTGCACCACGACTGGTATATCAAAGGTCGTGGTATGTGTTGTCCTGTCTATGGGAAGGTGCATATAAAAGATCCCTTGCTACTAATGGAAACATGTAGCGGGTTTCCTCTCTAAGACTAGACGTCAAAATTACCAAATTTGTGACATCCAATAGCCGATGATTAATAAATCAATGTGCTATAGTTATGTCGTTAAACATAAACAAACCATTCATTCATGTGAATGTGAATGCACAAGTAGAAAGTTTGTTTATATATATATATATATATATATATATATATATATATATATATATATATATATATATATATATATATATTATGTGTACCTATAATTTTGCAATGATTTATTTTGTAAACATCATGTTAATACTCAAGCGCGCTATATCACTAATGTAACCGAATTGTGTCAATACGATTTTACGTTATAAAAGTTGTATACAAACATTATATCTCTGTATATATGTATACATTATGTGCTCAAGGGCCATTAGGTCTAATGCAAATAAAGTTATGTTCATTCATTCGTACATTTGTGTTGTGTAGGTGGTATTTGTCATTAGTTTCCTTGCACTGGTTTTCAGGTTGGGGTTTAATTAACTCCACAGCTGTGTACAGGTTTAACAAGGTGAACACTGTTCTCACTAACCCTGTCCATGTTTCGTTTGGTTACTTGTTGCTGATGAACACTCCACAGCCAGACCAAGCTCAGCAACAGTCAGTGAGTACTGATAGTCATAGCGTTATGTCTCCGCCCGCATGGGCCAAAAGTCTGATGGAAAGGCTCGTAAATATCGAACAACAGACTGCCAAGCTAGCGTGTTTGCCAGCAATAGAAAACAAGTTGTCCAATATCGAACAACAGACTGCCAAGCTAGCGTGTTTGCCAGCAATAGAAAACAAGTTGTCCAATATCGAACAACAGACTGCCAAGCTAGCGTGTTTGCCAGCAATAGAAAACAAGTTGTCCAATATTAAAAACAATGTCAGTCGACTTACAAATGAACTGAAAACAACACGTGAAAGAGTTGGTGTGTTAGAAAATAGTTGTCAGTTTCTTAGTGATGCTTTCGATACATCAAAAAAGGAACGCGAGAGCATTAGGCAAGCGGTGAAATCTTCCGAACAAAAGACCGCCCGAGAAATTAACGACATAAATGCTAGGCTGGAGATTCTGCGCGTAAATTCAGATAAATTAAGCAGTGAAAAAGTTGAATTACAAGATCTACAAACACGATCCATGAGGAACAATTTATTGTTTACTGGACTCAAAGAAAATGATAAAGAAAATACTGAGGACATTTTGTACAACTTTTTAGAAAAGGAACTGAATTTTGACACTTCACAACTTTATTTTGATAGAGTACATAGATTAGGGAGATGAAAAAAGACCGTGACGGTAAAACACTCAACTCCAAACCGAGACCAACTGTAGCCCGATTTGAACGCTACTACGACAAGGAAACAGTTCGCCGGAAGTCGTACATGCTAAAAGGAAAACCCTATGGAATAACGGAGCAGTATCCCCATCAGATCGTCGAGAGGCGTAGGCAATTGTACCCACTTTTAGGGAGGCCAAACAAAACAACCAACAGGTTTCGTTTATTGCTGACACGTTGTTTATAGACGGCAAGCGAATATATCCAAAGGAGAAGCCGACTGAACCAGCGAACCCTACGAGACAAACTCGGAACAAGCGGTACATCATCCCGAAGCCGACTGAACCAGCGAACCCTACGAGACAAACTCGCAACATCATCTCACGAAGCCGACTGAACCAGCGAACCCTACGAGACAAACTCGGAACAGAAGCGGTACATCATCTCCCGAAGCACCAAGCAAGCGAACATGTCACGAACGCCAAACGCCAACTTCTAGCTATTCGTCTTCTACTGAATAGGGGTACGATGGGGGTACAGAGTGGGGCCGATGCAATCAGAGCACCGTTACGTCATCCCCAGGAAATGATAAGCTGTGTGATCAAACTGATATTAAATTAGTGTTTTTAAATGTTTGTGGGTTGAAATCCAAATTACTTATACCCGAGTTTCATGTGTTTTTGTATAAATATGATATTTTGTGTTTTTGTGAAACAAAAACAAGTGATATTGATTTTATAGACATACCAGGCTATAAATATGTAATGAATAATAGATACAGTTACTCATTAAGAAATTCAGGTGGGATTGGTGTAGCTGTGAAAATAAAATATGTTAATTGGGTTGACTTTGATATATGTAGCACATTTGATTACATTGTATGGTTTCGAGTACATATGGGTAACAACAATTCTAGTTTATTAGTAGGAACTGTTTATATTCCACCAGAAGGATCACCATACAATACTGCAGACACATTTCAAACAATACATTATGAAATAACCGATAAACTGCTGTTAAACAAATCTGTACTCCTTGTTGGCGATTTTAATATCAGAACCAATTTATTACTTGATTATGTCCCCACTGACAGAAATTTAACCTGCTTTGCTGAAATTAATAACCTGTTCTCAAAATGTTTAGATGATAATGACGATTTATTGCACTGCTTCAATATACCACTTGAAAGATACAACAAAGATAAAGGAAAGCCGAATAACAATGGTTATAAATTAATTGAAATTTGCCAGATGAATAATTTGTATTTTATAAATGGTCGAGTTGGTGAAGATAGATGTATTGGCAAAGTAACTTGTAAAGGAGTTAGTTCAGTTGATTATGCAATAGGTACACGGTGTGCTTTTAGATATGTACAAAGTTTTAAAGTTTGTGATTTCGATCCATTATATTCCGACATTCATTGTCCAATTGATCTAACCTTAAGCCATGTCTCTCGTGACTTGCCAGTATATAGTAATAATTATAGTTTCAAAACAGAGCCATGTAGATGGAAGAAATCATTACAGAATTAATTTTGTTGAAATTATTAACCAAAACGAGGTCGACAGTAACTTGCACGATATGGTGAATAGTACTCACAGTCGAAATGTCAATATTGACAATGCAGTCAATAGTATTACCAAGCTTTTCAATCAGTCGGCCAGGACGGTGTTTGGTGTCAGAACAACAGGAAACAATGTACACTATTGTAAACGGATTAGTAGTGTTCACAAACCTTGGTTTAAAAAGGAATGTGTTAATGCTAGAAAAACGTTCCACAGAGCCAAACATGTTTATCGGTTACACAATAGCGAAGACAATAAACAAGCTGGTATCACGGCTAGCAAAAAGTACAAGAGGACGATTAGAAAGCATAGTAATGCTTATAATAAAAAAAAAGTAGAAAAGAATCTTTCAAATATAATAAAAAGTGACCCTAAGCATATTTTTAAAATAATAAAAGGTTAAAAAAAAAAAAGCCACTCAACCGAGGAAGAAGACCAGGATGGAAGAGGTTCCGGCCCCGGCTGTCTCGGCTTCTGTCCCTCAGGAAGAGGACGAATTGAACGAGCTGGACACAGCCATCTGTGTCACTCCGTTCAACCGGCCACCTGCACCTGAACCTACTCAAGCGCCTCCGGATGTGTCGCCGATCCAGTCATCGACACCCGTTGAGGCGCAGGCCCGGAAAGGATCTGTTGTGAAGAGGAAGGCGACCACTCCTCCGAGTGCCACTCCAGACAGGCCAAGTCGCCCCTCTCAACCGCCGCAGCCGGGGACAAAACCAGCGGAGCAGTGGTCACTGCAGGCCGGCCGTCTCCAACAGCGATATCAACAGCTGGTTAAGACGAACCTGACGGAGGCACGTCAACTGATGAGCCACCCAAAAGAACAGGCCTACCAACCTCTGCCAGATGGACGTAACGAGGGGGAATTCGCTGTGCACCGACTCAAGATGCGAGAGGGACAAAGCGCTGTATGCGTAACCATCCGCCGGAACGGAAGATACAACCAAGGACTGCTGCTATCGGAGATGGACAACCCGAAATTACATCGAGTCCTCAAAACCGTCGCGGGTCCACACTACCGTCCAATCACCAAGACCTTAGCAGACTCCGATTACCGGCAGTTCCTCCAGCATCTTGAGACCACCGACTACATCGGATCCCCCTAGACACCAACCTTTCCTAGGACAGGTACCAACCTCCTTTATTGGGCTAGTTAGACTTTAAACGTTTTCGAAGCAGTTCAAAATTCTTATGTTTATTTTTTTATAAGTAGTCTAACGCATTTTACTTTGGCGCCCGTTCAATTGCTCAAAATCACCTTAAAAACCTTTTGGCTGAGCAGTCTTAACTATTTTGGGTCAAATTTTAGTCCAGACATGTTTTTGGATGCAGTTACTCTTTGTAGACTTAGGTAAAAAAACAGGCTTCACCGAGGAATCGAAATTCAGCCAATCAGAACACGGCTCCCACTCGGTGTTACTTCAAGTTTGCGAAGTGTCTGCTATTTGGTCCGCGCTCGCGTTGACTTTACTAAATGGCTTTTTTCCAAATTCCGCCCACCTCAAACTTACCCCCCCCCCCCCCCCCCGCTCCGGAGTTAGTCACTGGCGAAGTCAGAGGCTAAATCCGTGGTGGGCGTGCCTGAACCTTCGTGGATAGGGGCACGTAAAATGAGTTGTCTGTCTGTCTGTCTTGGACGAGATAGCTTCAGCAGTTGACTCGAATGACTTTTTAAACAAGCCAATAACAGATGAAAAAATAAAGAAAGCAATAAAGCAACTGAAAAATAATAAAGCATCAGGACATGATAATGTTTTAAACGAATATATAAAAACTACGCTAAACAAACTTTTACCAGTTGATACTTTTTTATTTAACCTAGTCCTGGATAGTGGTAAATACCCAAGTGAATGGCTAAATGGCACTATAACTACAATATATAAAAACAGCGGAGATGTACATGATGTTCAAAACTATAGACCTATAACATTAGTATCCTGTTTTAGTAAACTATTTACAAATGTACTTAATAGCAGACTAACTGCTTATGTGGATAAATACAATATTTTATTAAAAGTTCAAGCTGGCTTTAGAAAAGGTTACTCTACAAATGATCATGTTTTTCTACTATATGCTTGGGTTGAATTACTGAGAAGGAAAAAAGGAAAGTTGTATTGTGCATTCATTGATCTTAAGAAGGCCTTCGATACTGTGTGAAGAATTGGTCTTTGGTTATTGAAATACAACATAGATGGGAAAATGTTAAGAATAATTCATAACATGTATAGTAGTATTAAGTCATGCGTTAGGAAAGATGATAAATTTTCATATTTTTTTCCATGTAACATAGGATTGAGGCAAGGAGAAAATTTATCACCTCTTTTATTTTCATTGTATTTAAATGATCTAGAAGAATTTTTTACAACATCAACAATGTACAGGTATAACTATCAATGCATTGATTTTTATATATATTTGAATATTGGATTAACTATATTTGTTATGTTGTATGCAGATGTTACTGTATTATTAGCTAGAAATGAGAATGAACTTCAAAAAGTATTAAATGCTTATGATACTTATTGTAAAACTTGGCACCTGTTGATAAACACATTAAAGAGCAAGATTGTGATATTTGGGGAAACAAAGAAAGATTATAAGAACATATTTTATTTGGGTAATCAAATACTAGAAAACATAAATGAATACAAATATTTAGGTATCTGGTTTGAAAAAAGTAACAAATTTAATTTATGTAAGAAACCTTTAACACAACAGGCAATAAAAGCCATGTTTTACATTTTAAAAAAGTCAAATGAACTTTCTTTGTCGATAGAATGTAGACTTCAGCTGTTTGATGCAATAGTTGTTCCTATATTACTATATGGCTGTGAAATTTGGGGATTTGAAAAAATAAATATTATAGAAAAGATTCATATTCAATTCTTACGATATTTAGCGCCTTGTCAGGAAAAGTACTCTAATATATATGTTGTATGGTGAATATGGAAGACCACCTCTATCTCTGAAAATACATCTAAGAATAATTTGCTTTTGGTCACGACTGTTAACGGCTAAAAACCTAAAACCATATGTAAAGGCTTACCAAATAATGTATTACGATTTTATTCAATTCGGTCCGCATTATAAATGGATAATTAACATCAGAGATCTATTTTACCAGTTTGGATTGAATAACGTTTGGGACCAGCAGTCATTTAAATCAGTGGAGTGGTTAAAAAGAGTTGTGAAGAGAAGACTGTCTGATCAGTATCTACAAACATGGAGAAATGACATCTTTACGACCAGCAAAGGAACTACTTATAGAATATTTAAAGAAAAATTGGAACTAGAATCATATTTTAACATTATGGATAAAACAATGTACACAACATTTTTTTCGATTTAGAATTTCAAATCACTTTTTACCAGTTGAAAAGGGGAGGTGAACAAATATTTCATATGAACATAGAAACTGTACGCTTTGTAATAGCAATATTGTTGGAGATGAATTTCATTATCTATTTATATGCAAAAGATTTAGACAAGAAAGATTAAAATATCTTAACAAATACTATGTAAATAGACCAAATATATACAAATTCCAGCAACTCTTCAGCTCAAAACGTATTAGTGTTCTTAAACAATTGTGTACGTTTATATCAATTATTAACAAACAATTTTGTGCTTCTTGACTTACTTACTCTTAATATTTAGCTGCTCATCTGTTTGTATTGTGGTATATATGTTTCTGAAATCATCTTGACAATTTGTATGTTTATTATTATTTATGTTCCTCTGATGGCCGAATGGGGGCCATGAGAGTAAATAAAGTTCTGTTCTGTTCTGTTTTGAGTCAGACGCTTCATTACATATGAACATGGAAAACCTATCAAAAACTTCTCTTCGAAATGTGAGGTCTGTTTGAAGAAAATCAGGAAACGTTTTTCACTTTACAAAGGTAAAAGTACCTCATAACTTTATTTCAAATGGATTTGTTCAAATGACATATTTTTAATGAAATATGTTGTGCCAATTATTATCTTGAGAATACAAACAAAATAACAACCCACCAACAACAACGTTCGATCGGGTATATATGGCCGTATATATCAATATTTAACAGGAAGCCATTGTTTACTTTTTATTTATACATTTCATTTATACATATATTTGTTTACAATTTATGATTAGATTCTTTGATTTTTAGTTTTAATACCAAGTAAAAGTTGATATTGTTTTATTAATATACAATTTATCGAGAACGTCTCATTTCTTATTTTAAACACTAACACTAAACCCAACTTAACACTAACATTAACACTAACACTAGCACCTAAACTAACATTAATACTAAAACAAACTTAGCACCAACACTAACACTAGCACCTAAACTAACACCAACACCGACACCGACACTGACACTGACACCAACACCAACACCAACACTAAACCAAACTTGCACTAACACCAAAACTAACACTAATACTAACACCTAAACTAACACTAAACCAAACTTGCACTAACACCAAAACTAACACTAATACTAACACCTAAACTAACACTAAACCAAACTTGCACTAACACTAAAACCAACACCAACACCAAACCAAACCAAACCAAACCAAACCAAACCAAACCAACACTAACACTAACACTAACACTAACACTAACACTAACACTAACACTAACACTAACACTAACACTAACACTAACACTAACACTAACACTAACACCAAAACTAACACTAAACCAAACTTGCATTAACACTAAAACTAAAACTAACACCAACACCAACACTAAACCAAACATCAACACCAACACCAACACCAACACCAACACTAAACCAAACATCAACACCAACACCAACACCAACACCAACACCAACACCAACACCAAAACAAACTTGCACTAACACCAAAACTAACACTAATACTAACACCTAAACTAACACTAATACTAACACCTAAACTAACACTAATACTAACACCTAAACTAACACTAACACTAACACTAACACCTAAACTAACACTAACACTAACACCTAAACTAAAACCAACACTAACACCAACACCAACACCAACACCAACACCAACACCAAACCAAACCAAATCAAACCAAACTAACACTAACACCAAAAGTAACACTAACACTAAACCAAACTTGCATTAACACTAAAACCAAAACTAACACTAACACCAACACCAACACTAAACCAAACTTCCATTAACACACACCTAAACTAACACTAATATTAACACCTAAACTAACACTAACACCAACACTAAACCCAACTTAACACTAACGTTAACACTAACACTAGCACCTAAACTAACACCAACATCAACACCGACACCGACACCGACACTAACACTAACACTAACACTAATACTAAAACAAACTTAGCACTAACACCAACACCAACACTAACGCTAATACTAAAACAAACTTAGCACTAACACTAACACCTAAACTAACACTAACACCAACACTAACACCAAAACTAACACTAACACTAACACCAAAACTAACACTAACACCTAAACTAACACTAACACTAACACTAACACTAAACCAAACTAACACTAACACCAAAACTAACACTAACACCTAAACTAACACTAACACTAACACTAACACTAAACCAAACTAACACTAACACCAAAACTAACACTAACACCAACACTAACACCAAAACTAACACTAACACTAAACCAAACTTGCACTAACACTAACACCTAAACTAACACTAACACCAACACCAACACCAACACTAACACCAAAACTAACACTAACACTAAACTAAACTTGCACTAACACTAACACCTAAACTAACACTAACACCAACACTAACACCAAAACTAACACTAAACCAAACTTGCACTAACACTAACACCTAAACTAACACTAATACTAAAACCTAAACTAACACCAACACCAACACCAACACTAACACCTAAACTAACACTAACACTAACACTAAAACAAACTTAGCACTAACACGAACACCTAAACTAACACTAATACCAACACTAGTACCAAACCTAAGCTTTATACTAACATTTCTTAACACTTTATGCTAATAATAATATTCTTAACACTGCTAAAAATAATACTTTTAACCTTTAATACTAACACTAACAAAAACACTGACAACACCTAACACTTTAACACATATTAATACTTAACAGTAACACTAACACTGGTAACACAAACATTTTGAACACGAACACGTCTAACACTAAACATCTTAATACTAACACGGTTAACCGAACCCAAACCACCACCACCCTAAATAAACCTACCGAAAACTAACTTAAACTAAATTATACGATATTACAACCTATTTGCGCTATGGTTGTGTTAACAATGGATAGGGCCTACCATCTTTTCTTAGTCCGTGTTATTGGGGTTGTTAATGTTTTGATATTTGCTTTCTCATACTACACAACAAATGTTAGTCTCATTTCAGATATTTGCAAGATGTCTCAATCAGTGCAACAACCAGCCCATCATGAATAAAGTTTGTTTAGAAATCGGTTTTATTGCATAAAGAAAGAGCTTCAGCACTTGATATATTTTAAATCGTATTACATTATTTTATGTCTTATTGTTATTTTATGAAATTTTAATTATTATTATTATTTAGTTATTTTATTTATATCTATATATTGTAATACCAATAATTATAAAGTACACAGTTGTAACTGAAATTTTCTGAATAATTATATTTAACAATATACCTCTACTCTGTAACATCGCAGAATGCATCTATATTGTAAATACACATATCTCTATAATGTAATATCATGTATTTATATTATTAATACACATATCTTTATAATGTAATGTCATGTACTGTATTTGTATTTGTATTCATATATGTACCAAGCAATGTATTCCTATTATTTGTATCCTCCTGTTAACCATCTTGTCAAAATCAGAATATGTATGTTCCTCTTAAGTATAAGTATATTTAAGTTAAGTATAATATATTTGTGCAAATATATAATAAATGTGGTCTTTTACGAATTATACAACAATACAGCTGTAAACATGCTATTTCAGATATATTACTTAAACACCAATTCAAGAACAAGGTCGGCAGTCATTAAACAAGACCAATGTTGCTGAACTGATTTCATTATGATCTTCCAGTCATCAGGTGGGTGTTATTGATGACTAATATATTTTACAAACCAGTGTGATACATCTAGATACACCTGTCAAACGTTCACCCCTTTATAAATAATATCGTGAAAAGGATTATTTTACAATAGTGTCTAATGGAACCTATCCAAGCTTTAAAAAGTGCATTACATAGATAATAATACACGAGTGGCCGTTAAATACCATTTATCTCACAACGAGTTGTTTTAAAATGTACCTAACGAGCGAAAGCGCGCTTGATACGTTTTTAACCAACGAGATGTGAGATAAATGGTATCTAACCGACACGAATGTATTATTCTATTTCTTACATATCATCAAAAAACAGGTTTTAAGCAAATTTTAACACCTTTTTCGACTAAAAGTTATTTACTGCCGTTTCACTTGTAGCTGACTTACGCGTCACAAACACATGAATGTCAGGTTAACTATATGTTACAGTCTAATCAATTTCCATCGTGTAGGTTTTCATTGGATGTATGGCATTGGTGACCTGATCATCACCTAGGAGCAGCCAGTCGTATGCCTTGAAATTATCAACACAAGTAGTGTTAAACAACCATGTGTAACCAAAAATAACGCCAACGGGTGTGTAAGAAAAAAAAAAGATTTAAAAAAAATAATAATAACAACATCATCATCATCATCATCACAGTGTAACCATTGAGGTTGATTGATAACACAATGGATCTAACAGATCGGCGTCGTCGTGGTTAAGCCGTCGGACATACTGGTAAGTACTGGGTTCGCAGCCCGGTACGGGCTCCCACCCAGAGCGAGTTTTGACGACTCGGTGAGCAAGACCACTACACTGACTTCTCTCTCACTATATGTCAAATTCGTAGCTTAGTGCAGACAATTTAATATAAATAAACTTAAATATGAATGCAATCACAAAATAAGATATTAATTATGCAGTTAAATTCCAAAATTAGTTTAACAGCAGAAATAATGTTTCATTGATTGGAGTGTGGATATTTATCTAATGTCTGTATATAGTTAATTGAAGTATTAGTAACTAGTGAACGAGAAGTATTATTAGTAAAAACCGATAGAAAGCTGCCTCTCCATGGTAGGGCCCAACGTGGAGCGCCAGTTGTGTAACCGGTATTTAGTTATAATGATAATTCCAAGGGTTACTTTACATTCATTTTCAAAATATCTTTCCTTTGGCAAACATACATTCATAAAATATCTTATTTAGTCATTACATCATATTTAATAATACTTATTAAATAGACGGTACGGAATTACGAATTTGACATACCCAAAACAAAAATAATTTTATGTAATAATCACTAGGTGATATGAATTATTAAATGTAGATGTCATATTTTAGCCGATCAGAAAACAATGAAAGCACGTTACAAATAGAATAGATGACAAGAAAACATGTGTTAATTAAAGGTGACAGGAAACCATTAAAGTAAAGATCGGATGGACTAACATAGAAAAAACGATCAGGATCGTATTAAATAGTTCTGTGAAAACAAGTACTTCTTTATGAATCTGCAAACCTACCTTCTTGATTAGACTATTTATATCTGTACAGCGAGCGCGCTCTTTGTTGCCTTGGTTTTTTTGGTGTAACCGTTTGAGACACACATTCCACTGAATTATCACAATGTGTGACAATTCAGAACATTTCTATTGATTATGAACATGAGTATTTACTCGTTTTCATGTAAAATTTCAACATTGTGTTTGGTCACTGAACTTGTCTTTACCTTTTAATATCAACTGCAGATTGATTAGTTGGAAATGTTCTAATACAGTTAGAAGTAGTCACACTCGGCTCATCACGCGGTCATACACTTGTATAGACTGACAATCGCAGTGTATTTAAACGTAATATACGGTCATACTCTGGTATACACTGACAACAGCAGGGTATCCAAACGTAATATGCGGTCATACTCTGGTATGCACTGACAACCGCAGTGTATCCAAATGTAATATGCTGTCATTTACTGACATACACTGACTACCGCAGTATATCCAAACGTAATATACTCTGTCAAAAAAGAAACGCATAGGTGATAGGGAAAGAAGAAAAGTGTTTGATTTTACAAAATATCATTATTTTTTGTACAATGTTCCTGAATGACTATGTGATAATGTTCCTAGAATTCGACAGCATGTCCAAATGCACCCTAAAAGAAATTTAATGTACGTTGTGGCAGTTTGTGGTATGTTGTGCGACAATTGCAGGAAATCGGCGTGAAGTGGTCAGATTTTGGCGAATGCATGTGAAACTCGGGGAAAGGATTGGAGTAGTCATGGGTATTTAAAGCTGTAATGCTCGCAATGATGCCTCTTTACATTTTGACGTAGACAAGTTACAAGATGCCAAGACTAAGCCTGCCTAATCGAAACATTTCAATAGGCCGCCACCAGTTAGGTGAATCACAGTCAGCAGTCAGCAGTCGCACGCCACATGAACGTCCATCAGAGCACCATTTCATGTCTCTGGCACAGGTACCACCAGTTTAAATCAGCTGAAGACCGACCCAGAAGTGGAAGACCTCGCATAACAACTTCAGCACAAGATCTCTACATCTGGGTTCTGCACTTCCGTCACCGAACTGCCACAGCAACGAATACTGCTGGAGGCATACCTGGTTTGAGAAGGATGTCTGCACAAACCATTCGGAACCAACTTCGAGAAGCTGGTTTACGGGCTAGGAGACCGTATTTTGGTCACGTCCTGCGACGTCAACATCGACATTTACGTGTTTGCTGGTGCACGAATGTACGGGTTGGAACTTGGGAAACTGGCGGCGAGTATGGTTCAGCGACGAGTCAGGTTTCCTTCTACGGCGACGTGATGGACGACATGTTTACAGACGCCACAATGAACGTTTTGCCAACAACTGCGTCGCCCAAGTTGACAGATTCGTTGGAAAGAGTGTCATGATGTGGGGAGCCATCTCATACACCGGCAGAAGTGAACTTGTGTTCTTACAAGGCATCCTGACAGCTGTACGCTACCGGGATGACATTTTTCGCCATCACATGCTTTCCATTTTGGATCGACAGAGAGAACTCTTTCAGCAGGACAATGCCAGGCCGCATACGACACGTGCAACAATGGATTTCCTACAGAATGAGATCATTAATGTTTTGCCATGGCCATCAAGATTGCTAGATCTCAACCCCATTGAACATCTATGGGACGAATTGGACAGACGTGTATGCCATTGTGACCCGGAGCCTCAGATGCTCCCGCAACTGTCACATGCACTGCAGGAAGAATTGGCTAGAATTCCACGTGCCCGGATTCAGAGACTCATTCTGTCTATGCCACGGAGATGTCACGCAGTGATTGCTGGTGCTGGTGGCCACTCAAGGTATTGATTTCAGCGCCCTCCTGTGACGCTGTTTGTGATGAAAACGCCTCCATTGCCGTCAGTCCATAGCAAGAATATTGTCACATACTCATGTCAAATTTGACTGTCATACGATCATAAATAACGAATTTATGCCACTTTGTATTAAAGAGATAATTCCATGAATATTTCGCCTATGCATTTCTTTTTTGACAGAGTAAATACGGTCATACACTGGTATACACTGACAACCGCAGTGTATCCAAACGTAATATGCCGTCATACACTGGTATACACTGACAGCCGCAGTGTATCCAAACACAATATGCCGTCATACACTGACAACCGTAGTGTATCCAAACGTAATATGCCGTCATCCACTGGCATACACTGAAAACCGCAGTGTATCCAAACGTAATACGTGGTCATACACTGGAATACACTGACAACCGCAGTGTATCCAAACGTAATATGCGAAACGTAATATGCGGTCATACACTGGTATACGATGACACCCGCAGTGTATCCAAACATAATATGTGATCATACACTGGTATACACTGACAACAGCAGTGTATCCAAACGTAATATGCGAAATGTAATATGCGGTCATACTCTGGTATACACTGACAACCGCAGTGTATCTAAACGTAATATGCGGTCATACACTGGTATACACTGACAACCGCAGTGTATCCAATCGTAATATGCGAAACGTAATATGCGGTCATACTCTGGTATACACTGACAACCGCAATGTATCCAAACGTAATATGCGGTCATATATTGGTATACACTGACAACCGCAGTGTATCCAAACGTAATATGTGGTCATACTCTGGTATAGACTGACAACCGCAGTATATCCAAACGTAATATTCGGTCATACTCTGGTATACACTGACAACCGCAGTGTATCCAAGTGTCAAATGCCGTCATACACTGGTATACACTGACAACCGGAGTGTATCTAAACGTAATATGCCTTCATACACTGGTGTACACTGACAACCGCAGTGTATCCAAACGTCAAATGCCGTCATACACTGGTATACACTGACAACCGGAGTGTATCTAAATGTAATATGCCGTCATACACTGGTGTACACTGACAACCGCAGTGTATCCAAATGTAATATGACGTCATACTCTGGTATACACTGACAACCGCATTGTATCCAAACGTAATATGCAGTCATACACTGACAACCGCAGTGTATCCAAACATAATATGTGGTCATATGCTGGTATACACTGACAACCGCAGTGTATCCAAACGTAATATTTGGTTATACACTGGTATACACTGACAACCGCAGCGTATCCAAACGTAATATGCGAAACTTAATATGCGCTCATACTCTGGTATACACTGACAACGGCAGTGTATCCAAACGTAATATGTGGTCATACACTTGTATACATTGACAACCGCAGTGTATCCAATTGTAATATGCAGAACGTAATATGCAGTATTACACTAGTATACACTGATAACCACAGTGTATCCAAACGTAATATGTGAAACGTAATGTGCAGTCATACTCTAGTATACACTGACAACCGCATTGTATCCAAACGTAATATGCAGTCATACACTGACAACCGCAGTGTATCCAAACATAATATGTGGTCATATGCTGGTATACACTGACAACCGCAGTGTATCCAAACGTAATATTTGGTTATACACTGGTATATACTGACAACCGCACTGTATCCAAACGTGATATGCGGTCATACACTGGTATACAGTTACAACCGCAGTGTATCCAAACGTAAAATGCGGTCAAATTCTGGTATACACTGACAACCGCAGTGTATCCAAACGTGATATGCAGTCATACACTGGTATACAGTTACAACCGCAGTGTATCCAAACGTAATATGCGGTCATACTCTGGTATACGCAGTGTATCCAAACGTAATATGCGGTCATACACTGGTATACACTGATAACCGCAGCGTATCCAAACGTAATATGCGAAACTTAATATGCGCTCATACTCTGGTATACACTGACAACGGCAGTGTATCCAAACGTAATATGTGGTCATACACTTGTATACATTGACAACCGCAGTGTATCCAATTGTAATATGCAGAACGTAATATGCAGTATTACACTAGTATACACTGATAACCACAGTGTATCCAAACGTAATATGTGAAACGTAATGTGCAGTCATACTCTAGTATACACTGACAACCGCAGTGTATGCAAAGGTAATATGCGGTAATACTCTGGTATACACTGACAATCGCAGTGTATCCAAATGTAATATTCGGTCATATACTGACATACACTGACAACCGCAGTGTATCCAAACGTAATATATGGTCATACACTGGCATACACTGACTACCGCATTGTATCCAAACGTAATATACTCTGTCAAAAACAAACGCATAGGTGATAGGGAAAGAAGAAAAGTGTTTGATTTTTTTTTACAATGTTGCTGAATGACTATGTTTGTTAATGTTCCTAGAATTGTACAGCATCCCAAATGCACCCTAAAAGAAATTTAATGTACGTGGTGGCACGTTGTGTGACAATTGCAGGAAATCGGCGTGAAGTGGTCAGATTTTGGCGAATGCATGTGAAACTCGGGGAAAGGATTGGAGTAGTGATGGGTATTTAAAGCTATAATGCTCGCAATGATGCCTCATTTCCATTTCGACGTTGCGGAGTTACAAGATGCCAAGACTAAGCCTGCCTAATCGAAACATTTCAATAGGCCGCCACCAGTTAAGTGAGTCAGCAGTCAGCAGTCGACGCCACATGAACGTCCATCAGAGCACCATTTCACGTCTCTGGCACAGGTACCACCAGTCTAAATCAGCTGAAGATCGGCCCAGAAGTGGAAGACCTCGCATAACAACTGCAGCACAAGATCTCTACATCCGGGTTCTGCACTTCCGTCACCGAACTGCCACAGCAACGAACACTGCTGGAGGCATACCTGGTTTGAGAAGGGTGTCTGCACAAACCATTCGGAACCAACTTCAAGAAGCTGGTTTACGGGCTAGGAGACCGTATGTTGGCCACGTCCTGCGACGTCAACATCGACATTTACGTGTTCGCTGGTGCACGAATGTACGGGTTGGAACTTGGGAAACTGGCGGCGAGTATGGTTCAGCGACGAGTCAGGTTTCCTTCTACGGCGACGTGATGGACGACAACGTGTTTACAGACACCACAATGAACGTTTTGCCAACAACTGCGTCGCCCAAGTTGACAGATTCGTTGGAGAGAGTGTCATGATGTGGGGAGCCATCTCATACACCGGCAGAAGTGAACTTGTGTTCTTACAAGGCAACCTGACAGCTGTACGCTACCGGGATGACATTTTTCGCCGTCACATGCTTCCCATTTTGGATCGACAGAGAGAACTCTTTCAGCAGGACAATACCAGGTCGCATACGACACGTGTAACAATGGATTTCCTACAGAATCAGAACATTAATGTGCTGCCATGGCCATCAAGATCGCCAGATCTCAACCCCATTGAACATCTATGGGACGAATTGGACAGACGTGTACGCCATCGTGACCCGGAGCCTCAGACGCTCCCGCAACTGTCACATGCACTGCAGGAAGAATTGGCTAGGATTCCACGTGCCCGGATTCAGAGACTCATTCTGTCTATGCCAAGGAGATGTTGCGCAGTGATTGCTGCTGCTGGTGGCCACACAAGGTATTGATTTCAGCGCCCTCGTGTGACGCTGTTTGGTGACGAAAACACCTCCACTGCCGTCAGTCCATAGCAAGAACATTGTCACATACTTATGTCAAATTTGACTGTGGTACGATCATAAATAACGAAATTATGCCACTTTGTATTAAAGAGATAATTCCATGAATATTTGGCCTATGCGTTTCCTTTTTGACAGAGTATATATTTACCAATACAAAATTTCATTTGGCATGATTGTCAATTGATATTAATGAATGGGGAGTGTATAATATATGTATAATAATGAATGGGGTGTGCAGATTATATATATAGTAATGAATGGGGATTACAGATTATATGTATAGTAATGAATGAGGGAGTGCAGATTATATTTATTTAAGAATTGACCGCAATTATTTTTTGGTTCATGCAAGTATGAACCGAAAAAACGATTTGCACACTGTATGATCCCGCGTAGTGGGTCATACAAAAGTGTGCACATCGTTTTTTCGGTTCATACTTGCATCAACCAAAAAATAATTGCGGTCAAATCTTATAATTAAATTTATATGCATACTTTAACTAAACATAACTGAATTTATTTTGTTTAGCTTTAAATATGTCTGTAGTATTGTTTGTGTAAACTTCATTGATACTTATGTCGCGTAAGAATGCGAACGTTCATTCACTATTATTTGAATCAGGTGATTTTTTGTAAATGACGTTATTTCCTGTAGCTGCTGTGCATTGTTACGGATCATTTAGTTAGGCCTATATTGGAAGGAATTGTCCTATTCGTGTTTAGTTTATATTTTATGAAAGTGAATGAAGGGAACGTGTCTAACATTTATGCTGTCGGTGGAACCGTTTAATTTTCGCCAACAGCTGTTGAACATCGCTTACAAGTAAGTTACAGGCATGAAGTTTCCTACATGATTTATTTGGCCAACGACCGAGTCTCATGTCATGATTAGCGAAGAGGTGTTTTTTTGTTGTGCTTTTTTTTTTAATGAATGCGTATAGATCCATATGTCTACTCTACTATAGCATTTTCCATTAATTTATCGTATACATTTTTTGAAGCTTTCACGTGTGTTTTCTTCGAAATATCTAAATATGATTGCCAGAATAATCCGTCTTCTTGCACTAAAGTAGTGCGAGTCGGGGGGGGGGGGGGGGTAGTAGGCGTGGCTTAATTTCTTTGGGTTCATCGAGATA
Organism: Gigantopelta aegis; assembly: GCF_016097555.1. NCBI lineage: Eukaryota > Metazoa > Mollusca > Gastropoda > Neomphalida > Peltospiridae > Gigantopelta > Gigantopelta aegis. The sequence continues at coordinate 37,344,163 of NC_054708.1, read as the reverse complement.
TGAACGAAAAAAAAAAGCACCTCTGGACCAATCAGATTGCCGTAAAGTGTATAGACGGAATTTTTTTTTAATTATATAGTAATGAATGGGGAGTGCAGATTATATGTATGGTAATAAACAGAGAATGTATATTATGTGTATAAAAATGAATGGGGAGTGCAGATCTTATGTATAATAATGAATGGAAAATGCAGCATATATGTATAGTAATAAATGGGGAGAGTAGATTTTGCGTATAATAAGGAATGGGGTGTGTGTAGATTAGGTGTATAATAATGAATGTTGAGGGTAGGTTATATGTATAATAATCCATGTGTATATTATTGTCTAATACGTTGATACCACATATGTTACTAACATGCACGAAAATTAAGTTACCTCTATTTGATCTTCATTCTCCTGTTTTGCTAAGTATAATCTTTTTTAATTTTTAACGGAAAATCGTTTGCTAGGTCGTCTAAAATTCGCTTTTCTTCCATTGTCTTTCAGATCGTCCGTCTAACTTCCTTTGGTTAAAACATTATAAATGACGTCCATTAACATTTACTGACGGCTGTATTTCTAAACGTAAAGTTCTTGTTCCAGCTATCAGTGGGGCAGTAATTTAATTTAATTATTTCTCAGTACTTTAACCATTTATTTTTATAATATACTTTATTTCTACAAATATAATACAAACTTTGTTTCTCCATCTGGCATGTACATTAATATTGTTATTATTATTAATTGTTGTTGTTGTTATAGATGTTATAGAGTTTGTATCTTTGTTTATTTTGTTTTGTTTTTTATCTGTTTGCTGACACCAGCTTGTTTGGTAATTTGCAATAAATTGAATTGAATTGAATTGTCGTTAAACAAACAATGGTTGTTCTTGTCGGACCTTTAAGCATACAAGGTGGCACTTAACTGAGGTGGCGTGGGTCTGATGTAATTATTTTGTGATTATACAATATGAACCTGTTTAAGACCAAGCTTTGCAATGTTATCTCCACATAATTTCTGTCATATTAATCGGAAGTAAGGGAAGCCATCCGATCACCACATATGATGAGTTATTAGTTTTATTCTGCAAGTTTGCAAGGGCGGATACAGAAGAGTTTTAGCTTCTTTGGGTCCGCCCCTGATTCATATACCCAACACCCTTGTTTAGATTCGCCACTGAGATTTATACCAACTTTTTCAAAGTGCACTGGTTATTCAAACGTCAAAAACACTAAAGTATATAATTATGTGAGTGCTTAAAATATATTATACCCTACGTGTAATGGGGGAGTGCATATTATTCAGAGGGAGTGCATATTATACATATAATATAGACTGAGGGAGTGTATATTACACGTATAATATGCACTGGCTAGTGCTTATTCTACGTGCAAATTATATGTGACACCGGTCTTAAAATATTCCTAAGACCATGCCCAAACTAAATAAGCATCAAGCCTTTTGAATACTCGGGATATTATATCAACTATTTTATTATGGGAGCCAATGATCCCTACACGGTTATGTGAGCGGTATAAAATAGAACGTGCAAAAATCTTAAAAGACTAGGGCTTAATACATTTCAATGGAATGCATGAGGGATTCTCGTCGGATCAAATGTGGGGCGGGCGTAAATATATTGAGGGGCCAGACATTATTTTTATTCAAGAAACGTGGCTTCACAAATGTGGGGCGAACGTAAATATATTGAGGGGCGAGATGTTATTTGTATTCAAGAAACGTGGCTTCACAAACGTAGGGCGGACGTAAATATATTGAGGGGCGGGATGTTATTTGTATTTAAGAAACGTTGCTTCACAAACGTGGGGCGGACGTAAATATATTGAGGGGCGAGATGTTATTTGTATTCAAGAAACGTGCTTCACAAACGTGGGGAGGGCTTAAATATATTGAGGGGCGAGATGTTATTTGTATTCAAGAAAGGTGGCTTCACAAACGTGGGGCGGACGTAAATATATTGAGAGGCGAGATGTTATTTGTATTCAAGAAACGTGTTTTTACAAACGTAGGGCGGACGTAAATATATTGAGGGGCGGGATGTTATTTGTATTCAAGAAACGTGGCTTCACAAACGTGGAGCGAGGGGTAAATATATTGAGGAGAGGGATGTTATTTGTATTCAAGAAACGTGGCTTCACAAACGTGGGGCGGACGTAAATATATTGAGGGGCGAGATGTTATTTTTATTCAAGAAACGTAGCTTCACAAATGTGGGGCGGACGTAAATATATTGAGGGGCGAGATGTTATTTGTATTCAAGAAACGTGGCTTCACAAACGTGGGGCAGACGTAAATATATTGAGGGGCGAGATGTTATTTGTATTCAAGAAACGTGGCTTTACAAACGTGGAGCGAGGGTAAATATATTGAGGAGAGGGATGTTTTTCAAGAAACGTGGCTTCACAAACGTGGGGCGAGATGTTATTTGTATTCAAGAAACGTGGTTTCACAAACGTGGGGCGGACGTAAATATATTGAGGGGCGAGATGTTATTTGTACTCAAGAAACGTGGCTTCACAAACGTGGGGCGAGATGTTATTTGTATTCAAGAAACGTGGCTTCACAAACGTGGGGCGAGATGTTATTTGTATTCAAGAAACGTGGCTTCACAAACGTGGGGCGGACGTAAATATATTGAGGGGCGAGATGTTATTTGTATTCAAGAAACGTGGCTTCACAAACGTGGGGCGAGATGTTATTTGTATTCAAGAAACGTGGCTTCACAAACGTGGGGCGGACGTAACTATATTGAGGGGAGAGATGTTATTTGTATTCAAGAATTCAGTCCGTAATTAGGTACGACATTGACATGTCTGTTTTTCGCAAATCATGTAATCAGTTATTTACTAAGTTTTACAATTGGACGGCGAAGTTATTATCATGAACATGTTGAAGATTTTGTAGTTGTGCTATAATTAATGTCAACAAGTACTAAATGTTAGACATGACCTGTCATTGTTTTTACTAGTTCTAACACGTTTCTAGAACATGCTAAAATATGTTTAGCATCAAGACGCTTGTATAAATGTGGATGTTAAAATGCCTTCAATAATTTTGTACATGTAAAAACCAAAATCCTGTTTAAGCTGCTACATTAGGAATACCAGAAACAAATGGTGTAAAAACATTAATATTCTAAACAAGATTATGTAACTAATGCCTAATTCACATTTGGCCTGCGATGGGTCTACGGAGCCCGTATCCTGCCCGTATCCCCCTTTCCGTGCGGCCTCCGTGCGGAGGCAGGAGCCGGCCGTGAGATTTTCGTACAGATTCACGGGCGTCGCGGCCTCTACGATTTTGTTTAGCGAGAAGTTATACAAATTTGAAAAAATCGTAAGCCCGTAACCCGTAGACATGTCGTAGGTGGCATTGCACAATCCCCGCAGGTGGACACTGGGGCCACAAAATAATCGTACGGAGATTGTAAGCTCTTGGGACAATCGCACGGCCCTCGCACAGCTATCGCAAGGTTGCCGCTCCCTGCCCGTGCAGTAACCGTGAAATCGCACGGATATTGAGCAGTCATCCCGCGGCAACCCCACAGCGGCCGCACCATGGCCGTGCAGCCGCCTTGAGATCGGCCAAACATTTTTCAGATGGGTATATATTGGTCATCTCCAGCAGTTCCTTATCACTCGTCTCAGTTCTACACAATGTTACAAAATATCTTGAACTTCTTGATTTGTCAATGTGCGATCGGCAAACACAAGCAGAAATGTGAAATAGTACACAGAGATCCTCCTTATACACTTGGGACTCGGACGCTCAAAAACGACACGGCGGCTGCACGGTCACGCACCATCTCCGCGCAGCCTCTGCACAGAAGCCGCACGGGCTCCGTACGATTTCCGTGTGGAGACTGCACGGCAACTGCACTGAAATTGCACGATTTCCGTACAGTCTCCGCGCAGCCTCCGTACGGCTTTGCCCCGGCCTGCCCCCGAGGGTCCGTACGAGAAATCGCACGATGTTCGTACACAATTTGAACACGTACGCCGTAGCCCGTAGCCACCTACGATGCCTCAAAAATCGTACGGAAAATCGTAGACCCATTTATCGCACGGCGCCCGGGGCAAATGTGAACCAGGCATAATATCAGGTTTTAATCATTAAAAGCCTTGTTACAAGCGGGCATTTGTAATGTCTGTAAAGTCGGAGAATGCCCCGTTAAGAGGATGACTGTCATTTCTTATTAATGTATCATGAAGAAGAAAACACTTATTATAAATATCTAGGAGTGGTATAACGTGTTCATTAACATCATACTGAAATTTTATTTCCATCCGACACCAAAATATAATCAGAGAAGTAAGTTAGTTAATCTAGATTTCAAACATGTTTCTTGGTTATGAGAAAACATTGGTTAATCAAAGTACCCTCATATACTTTTAACTTGACATCTTTGTTTTCTATTAATGTCCGACACCAAAGCTATTTACACTTTACTAAGTCAAAATGGGTGAATTATTGGAACTTGTTATGTGTAGTATTAATGCAGCTCCTTCTGCCTCCTACAAACCTATATTGCTTCCTAATGTGAACGACTTACAAAGAACACATGGGCAAAGTTTCAAATTCCATCCGATACCAAAACAAGTATTTCAAAATACGACTCATAGTTTTGTCGTTTTAAAACATTTTTTTACCGTTGAAACGCTTTTATAAATATGGCCTTTTGTCAACAAAATAGCAAAGGATCTTTTATATAGATATTTCCATAGTCAGGTCTTTGATGTACTCGTCGTCAGGTACTGGTAGGGATGATTCATATTGGCGGTCGATCCTGCGACGGATCAGCTAAAAACAGCTAAAAACACTGTTATGCACAACATTGCTATTTGGTTCTTCGGATGCTAGAAATATTTTTATATCGGTAGGTTTTATGACCACCTAAGATATTGAAGGACGATTGGGGTCAGAAATGAAATTTGAAAGCTGACGTTTTTTTATCAGTAAATCGCAAATGCAAACAATAAAAACGACTAAAAACAAAACAATAACAACTGTATGATCAACAGAATGAAACTGATTGACAGAAATAATGTTCCACAGTGATTAATCGACCTTCCTGGAAATGGTCAAAATCGAGAATGACACCCCACGCACGTGTACGGGGCAACTGCGTGATGCACGTGCAAACTATGGAATGTGTTTCGGTGTATAGGTAAACAGACCTGAATGTTCTTTACTAAGATGTCTGTGCTCAAAACGTATGTTCGGTCTAATAGTTGATATTAACATTAATATTTCAGGTTCCCCTACTTTTTTGAAGAATATATGTATAGATAGAGAGAGAGAGAGAGAGAGAGAGAGAGAGAGAGAGAGAGAGAGAGAGAGAGAGAGAGAGAGAGAGAGAGAGAGAGAGAGGTTATTACCAGAGTGTTTTTCGGTATCATATATTAGGAATAAACATTGTATTATACGAGTCTCTGGCGAGCATAATACATTATTTTTATTGCTAATATATGATATTGACGATACTGAAATACACGAGGGTAATAATAGTAATCACTTTATCACATAATCTCAAGCTTAATACAACGTGTTTTTGTAAATTGTATACGCAACTTTAGTTCTAGTCGGCCATTACCTGATATTCAAATGTAAAAATATCTGACGCATTTTTTTTAATTTTTTTTTTTTAAATGAAAATGACGTCAACTTCAAATGACGTAATTTTGGATATCCTTAGGGGAACGTGGTCTAAAACGGGCCCCTTAAGCAAATTCCTAAATTAATCTTAATTTTAGAAATATAAATCAAATACAATATTGATTGCTTCGTTGTTTAACATGTGTAATTGATGTATAAAGAACAGAATCCAGTTGCATTTAACTCTTTTCAAGCTTAGGAGAAAAACAAGGGTGTCTCGATCCCAATCCTGTTTCAGCAGCAATTTCTGATGAACCTTCTTTACAACATCTTCGTTGAACGTTGAATTGCTTGCATGCCCTTTCTGAGTCCCATAGCTCCATGTCTAACAGCTAGTATTGCACGCTGCATACTCTCTTCACTCCAGCTTTGTCGTGTTGTCTTGCGGATATATTTCCCCATAGTACTGAAAATAGACACACACAAAAAAGGTTTTAGTACACATGTTGTTATTGTTGTTGTTTATTAACAATGTCATTTACAATGCGATACAGTAGCTTTGTTATGCCAGCCCTATGACACATTATTAGCCTACTTCTTGGGTTTAAAATGGGTCCCCCAGGGGCCCGTTTTAACTGAGCTCATACTTGTTGACACCTACCATGTTTAGAATCAAACAAGTAGTACGATGTTGAACAATGACATAGCTTTGTAAAATACATAGGTTCAATGTTTGAAAACAACTGTGTCATTTAAGGTTGGCATTCATACATACCTTCAGTTCGAGATGAACTTTTCTAAAAGTTTTTTTTAGCGGGAACCGACAAAAGTGTTGTTCTTCTTTGCACAAGCCTACGAACGCTAAAAAAACGCGCATGTCACAAAAACGTCATCAACTGGAAGCGGGGTTGTTGTGTACAGTGCATTTTTGGACTACACGAAAGAGAACATAAGATAATGGGGGGAGCCCATTTTAACTTGAGGGCCCCGTTTTAGACCACTTTCCCCTACATAAAATAAACTAGTGCTTAACGTCGTTGGGTTTTTTTCTTTCTAAACGCTGGGCAGCTTTCAATGCAAAATTGCTGTTGAAATGTTTTAGTTTGGTGACTATGAATGCATATGTCAATTATAGCCTCTATTAGAAATTCGCGAGAAAAAAATAGGCAGAGTTACGTCCCCTCCGCATTTTTTCATACTATGGAATTTACTACAAGTTATTTATTTCTGAGCCGCTTTTTTTCAAAATTATACATAAAAATAGCATATTTCTGTTATTTCTAAAACACTTTTATTTTTATTTTCCGATCAGAACAGTCCCCTTCCTCACGTGCCATATTATGTTTGTTAGTTTGTTCAATGTATTTCCGGGGACGTAGGACCCTCCCCCTCCCCCTAAAAACACCACTAGCCAGTCTAGACTTCCTCTACACAATTTCCTGCACACGCGCCTGTTTGACTAAATATTTCGTTTACTGCAAATCAGTTATGCCCATATACATTGCATTATAAAGTGTAAATTTTGCAGCTAAATATATAATTTAACCTAGAAACATCTACCTATATTAACAATACTTGTTTTGTTTACATCAAATTATTTGTGTTAGTCTTGCATGCCGATTATTTAAGGTAGGTAGATGCCCAAAATGTTAAAATGAAGACATTGTTGTATACATGATTATAAGCGTAAGTGGCAGGCAAAAAAAAAAATCCTAATATTTTAAAAATAATTAGCCCTAAAAAAAAATGTAACACCCCCTCCCCCCCCCCCCCAATAAAAAAGAGAGAAAATCCCAGTAACAACAAATCTGCCCCCAAATAACCAATAGCCTACAAAACAAGCCCACACACCAGTACACACGGACAATAAAAAACATAACCCAGACGAAAAAAAAGAGGTTTTATCTGTACATATACCAGTGGCGTAGGAAGGTGGCAAGGGGAGGGGCGCACGCACACGCACAAACACATACATATATACATACATACATGTATGTGTGTGTGTGTGTGTGCGTGTGTGTGTGTGTGTGTGTGTATGTATGTATATATATATATAAATATACAGTCAAACCTGTCGTAAGCGGTCACAAGGTAGTAGACAAAATTGGCCGCTTAAGACAGGTGGCCGCTGATTACAGGTTGCCACATATAGAGTATAACAAAATGTGTTGTTGCTTCTTGTTTTACCGTTGGTACTGCTTATTAACGGATGTGTGCTTCACAGTTGACTATGAATCAACTTTTGACATGTCGCCTCCGTGAGACAAAATATGCAACTAGAATGTTTTAAATTAACCGTTCTCAACAAGGTTTTTTTTTCATTTAATTATTTAGTTCCTACTTCATGCAGTGTATTGTCATAGGAAGTGTCAAGCATAGCCTGCCTAGAGGCAATTAGATGCATTCCAAGTCATACTTTCTTAATTAATACACAATTGAGATGTCGGGACTGAATGTGTACTAGTATTCCTTATCGCTGTTGTTAAAGTATCCCTTTGATATCAAAGTAAACATTTAATGTGGCCGCTTAATACAGGTATTTTAGCGATTTGGGATCCGATTTAGGTGGCCGCTGGCCGCGTTAGACAGGTGACCGCTTATTACAGGTGCATTTACATTATAAATCGTTTGGGAGGGAAAAAAGCGGTCGCTTGAGGCAGGTGACCTCGATTACAGGTGGCCGCTAGGACAGGTTTGACTGTATATAAAGATATATTTCTGATTTGTTTGCGTATTTTCAACAATAATGCATTTATTTGCATCGTCAGTACTCGATTAAATTTAATATACGTCATAATGTACGATTTGTTGCCTGTGTTTATTCCACTGAAAAACATGTGCACGTTTGCTCCCGAAACAAGTCGATGACTACTCCTCAATTCAGTAGTAACAAAGGGCCTTTGTTGCAAGCGACTGGAGCGTGAACGCGCCGGAAGTTATTTAATGGCTACAAATCAAGGGCAGATAAGTATGTTTTTAATAGAGGCTATAGAGTGTCACCCTAGTACGTTTGCTTAGGGACGGTCCATAAATCTCGATGTGCTTCACAATCCGAACAATGTTCGGAAGGGGGTGTGGGGGGGAGGGGGATAAAAGCCATGTTCGGATTGCTTTTCAGGTAAAATATCGGTCCATCGAAGGTCAATGTTTCTTACAATTCGAAACAAGGGGGAGGGGGTAAACTGCTTTTCAGGCCATAACATCGGTATTTTGGGGGCTAGTCTCTACCAGTAAATATGTAAAGCCAACACGTATAATCTGTTAATAAACGTCATCTTGTAGTACACATTATATCAATGTTTTTATGTTAGGATTAGGGGATGGGGGGGGGGGGGGGGGAGGGGGTCAAACCCAATCCTAACATTGTTAGGATTATGAAAACCATTGACATTTATGGACCGTCCCTTAAATGCCAATAAACGTAGTGCCGTGACCTCGATTAATTTAGATCTAATTTGCAAAGTTATCAAATTTTTTGATTGACTGGAAATGTAAGATTATTATATGATAAATATAACAAAAATATATACAGTCGAATCTGTATATAACGGTCACTCAAGGGACCTGGCAAAAATGGCCGCTAAGTAAAGGTGGCTGTTATATACAGATAAAGGAAAACACATATAAAATAACTTACTATAAAAAACCCACTAGTAAACTGGAATGCATAAAGTATCAACAGTCGTCAAACAAATAAAAAATAAGAGAGAAAGAAAGAAAAACATAAATTTTACTACATAAAAATGTTATTTAACGCAATGGCACTGTAATGGCAAAACAAACGTGGTAGATTGTCAGAACTGCTTGTCTGTCTAGTAGCAATCACACACCTTGGAATACAATAGCTGTCTGTGTTGACGTGTCGAATATATATGTAAGTTCAATGCAAATGTTACTGCAACCTATAACAAGTCGTCTTGTAAATTAAATGGCCGACCATATCGTACAGATATAAGATGTAAATACGATTAATGATGCACTGGAGCATGTATCTGTTTTATTTCAACTTAAGTAAAACAATAATTTTATATTGTGACGGCGCAGGTATATATATATATATATATGGATGGATGGATGGATGGATGGATGTATTGATGTATGAATATCTGTATATTGTATGTATGTCGAGGTTGACTGTTACATACATACATAGATATTAACGCACTGGCGCAGGGGATATTTAAATACTTTCTGGCCTCACAAATTGCCCCATGCCGTTGCTGGGACTCGAACCTGCGGCACCGAATCGCCCGCAAATTGCAAGACTAACCACGATGAGCTCTTAGCTATTGAGGCATCCATAAAAAGGGTGCTCTTTAACTCAACCACATGCATGGGGCCTACAATCCACGCGGTCGATAACGCTTACGTGCATGAAACAGTGGGCAGACCTGGCACTGGCTGGTATGTATTGATGTATGAATATCTATATATTGTATGTATGTCGAGGTTAACTGTTACATACATAGATATTAACGCACTGGCGCAGGGGATGATTAAATCCTTTCTTGTGACCTTTATGGAAAGTTCAACTGTCCATTTTGGACAAAACATAGTGGTCATTGTAATTTGTGGCCGCTATAACAGATTCAGCCATTGATTTTGGTCCAAAAATAGTTGGCGCGCGCGCGCGCGCGCGTGCGTGCGTGCGTGCGTGTGTGTGTGTGTGTGTGTGTGTGTGTGTGTGTGTGTGATATAATTTAGTGTTTATGTACTTCCAAAGGTAAGACGTGACATTGTATAAAAGTTCTATTCAATATTCTAAAATTCTACACCGGCCTCGGTGGCGTCGTGGTTAGGCCATTGGTCTACAGGCTGGCAGGTACTGGGTTCAGATCCCAGTCGAGGCATGGGATTTTTTATCCAGATACTGACTCCAAACCCTGAGTGAGTGCTCCGCAAGGCTCAATGGTTAGGTGTAAACCACTTGCACCGACCAGTGATCCATAATTGGTTCAACAAAGGCCATGGTTTGTGCTATCCTGCCTGTGGGAAGCTCAAATAAAAGATCCCTTGCTGCTAATCGGAAAGAGTAGCCCATGTAGTGGTGACAGCGGGTTTCCTCTCAAAATCTATTTGGTATTTAATCATATGTCTGACGCCATATAACCGTAAATAAAATGTGTTGGGTGCGTCGTTAAATAAAACATTTCTTTCTTTCTCAAATACTACTAAACATTGACAATTTGCTGTCAAGATCCAAATGAAGCACCCTCAAAGGAAAGGGTTTTCGTATACCGCAATAGATTGCATTTTTTTTTTTTTTTTGATACGGCCACTACAGTCAAATGAACCAGACACTAGCACCAATGAAACCGACATCAGTTTCCAAATGACGATATCAGTTTACAGAATGAGTTTACTAATAATCTAGTTAATTACTAGTAAAAGAAGTTATAATAATTCTTACTTGTAGTTACCTTTGTGTTTGTACATTAGTAAATGAGGTTATAATGCTGACTTGTGACGACAGCTGTAATAGCAGTTATTTTTGTGTTTTTACATTAATAAATGAATGAATGAATGAATGAATGTTTAACGACACCCCAGCACGAAAAATACATCGGCTATTGGGTGTCAAACTATGGTAATGCAAACAAATAAAGTTATGATCAACATCAATATAAAAATTCAAGATTTAAATAAAAACAATGTAAAGAACTGTGACTTTTACTCAAAACGTCAACCTTATCTCGAAGAAAACAAGGGGATTTGTGCTGTATTGGCCATTATCACAGATAATGTTACACCCCTGCACCACGGTGAGGTTACATCACGCGCAGGGGCATTAGTAAATGAGGTTATGATACTGCTGTAATAGGAGTTATTTTTTGTTTTTACATTAGTAAATGAGGTTATGGTAATGTTCACTTGTGAGGGCAGTTTTAATAGTGTACGTCAATTAAAATTTCAGGAATTATGTATTTTCAGTTGCGTCATGAATGGCTTTTTACTAGATATTCTTAAAATATATTGTATTTTTTCTGTGTATATGATCCTACAAAAATGGGTTGTATATCATATGTGAACAACACTTTGCTAAACAACTAAACTGCTAAATGGTATTATCTGTCAAGTTGATTTGGCCAGACATTTTGGCTTGAGAGCAGTAAATCTCTCAAGTACTTCATTCAGCTGAAACCTGTCATATCTGATATCTTGGTCAAAGAGGGATCTGTAGGAACAAGCAGCCCACAGAATCCAATACTTTTCACTAATCAGCTGGAGACATTTGATCGTTAACTGAAATGTATTGAACGGAAACGCTTTCAGCAAGATACTGGCATGGTCGAAGTATTGAACGAGTTCATGCAATAGCTGGCACTAAACTAAGAGGAAAAGGAGACTGGGTCTAGGTTCTGTATTATATACGGCTGTGCTTCGTTTCTTTGAATAGATCTCTGCTGAGATACATTATAAAACCTAAGTTTGCATTTCTGAATTCCAGGAAGTTTTCAATAGAAAACACATTTACTTAACCGAAGTTTTAAAAATGCAAGAATTTCTATTGGATAAAGGTTAATAAAAGAATAACATGTTTTTACCATTATAACACCTGTTTTACTCTAATTCAAAACAGCAGCGGTTCTGTTTGCTTGTCGACTACAAGGATAGGATGTCGTAAGCCACAGAAATAGTTTATTGGTTTCCTGCATGGAGAACACTGTCCTATAATGATGGATTTGTTACACAGTATTCCTATTTTAGTGGGGATTTTAACATGTGTTTCACAAACAAATGAAGAGTTCCATGCTCCGTGTTATGGATGCCGTCTATTCAATATCGTGCACCAAGGCAACCGAGATGCGCGTCACACGGTAAATACAACCATTTCATAGTCTAGATTTGTGCAATAAGTTTTTCAGAGATTATTCAATTATTAAGTCAGTTTTTGAGAGAATGGTGGAGATAGGGGGAGGGGGGCTAAATTGAGCAGTTCTTTAAAACAAATGAATAACGAACAGTTCAATAAGTTAGTTTCTTTGGTTAATATTTTGGTAACGTAGTGGTATTTTTATGGTAGACATTTGGAGGCTATATCTACTAATTAAAATGCATCACTGGCCATATTTTGAAGATTATTTCTAATCTCTTTGGCTAAACCCTTGCACATTTTGTTTTTTATCATTTCACATGAAGTAATGGACTTACATTTTGGCCTGTTTGTCAGGACAGTACACACATTATATATATACTCAAAGGCAAAAGTTATTGTGACATGGATTGTTTGGAGTAATAAATTTGTAAATGGATTTATGGATGTAAACCAGAGAACATGTGCATGAAACAGCTCAAAGAAATGCAACCAAGCAGTTGTTGCAGCAACTGCATGCTTTGTGCAAGAAACATGGAATATTCGGGAGAAATCCTGTCTAGTGTTCACCATAAAAGGTCAGACATTCAGTCGCAAATCATTGCCACTCTGTGCAGCCTTCAAAAGTCCAGAAGTCAGAAAAACACCATTAGTGAACTGTTTGATGCAATTTCGTCATGCCACGCCTCAGTAAAAATGACAAATGGCGAGTCATAGGGATGCATGAATCTGGGAGCTCGCAGCGTGACGTCACACGTCAATTCAACGTCCACAGAAACACCATATAGCACTTATGGCAACGATATCAACAAAACAACCAGGTCAGGGACCGTCCCCGTAGCCGAGAACCCATGACAACACCTCGTCAAGAGACATGGATCCGAACCACGCTGATCCTTTCTCAGATCTGGAATGGCATTCCCAGGAACTTTCTCCAGCGTTTAATGGCCTCAATGAGACGACGGTGCCAGCCCTGTATTAATGCTCAAGGTGGACACACTCGCTATTGACTGTGAACTTCGCTCTGGAACCCCCTAGTGATGTGGCTCATTTACATATGGCAGGTGCGCCCTTTTCATGGACTATTGCTCGTTTTCATACCTTCGGACATTTCTCTTTCCATGTTATAACGTTTCATAGACGGCAGTAAAAACTTATCATCAATTAACTTTTGTCTTTTGTGTGCCACAATAACTTTTGCATTTTAGTATATAATGTGTGTACTGTCCTGACAAACAGGCCAAAATCCGTCACTTCATCATATACATATATATATATATATATATATATATATATATATATATATATATATATATATATATGATATATATGATATATCGTTAACCAAATATCGACTCAGTCGTTCATTTAAACAAAGGATATGTCATAATATTATATATATATATATATATATATATATATATATATATATATATATATATATATTTGTAAAAAGAGAGACACACACACACACACAGAGAGAGAGAGAGAGAGAGAGAGAGAGAGAGAGAGAGAGAGAGAGAGAGAGAGAGAGAGAGAGAGAGAACCAGACACACATACAGGCACGCACGAATACACACACACGCACGAATACACACACACGCACATACATACATACATAATTCATCCATCCGAGGTGGGACGTAGGCCAGTTGTAAAGAGCTCGCCTGAAGCGCGGTCGGTCTAGGATTGATCCCCGTCAGTGGCCCCTTTGGACCATTTATCGTTGCAGCCAGTGCACCGCTAATGGTATATCAAAGACTGTGGTATGTGCTATCCAATCTGCGGGATGGTGCATACAAAAGATTCCTTGCTACTAATGGAATAATGTAGCGGTAAGACTATGTAAAAATTACCACATGTTTGGCATCCTGTGATTAATAAATAAATCAATATGCCTGTAGCGGTTTCTTTAATCAAAACAAACTTTAACCATCCTTCGTTGTATTTCAAACGAACGGATTACAACCGAGCAAACCTCCCACTCGTTTGGTCACGTTCGTAGTTTCAAAATGTCCATATGCCTTTAAATTATTTAATTAGAGCCCCACGACTGGTATATCAAAGGTTTTTGTATGTGGCGTCCTGTCTGTGGGAAAATGCATATAAAAGACCCTTGTTGTTAATGAAACAAGAGTACCGGTGAGGTACATAATACGCCCGTCAGAAGTTTGATGGAAAACCACACGTGTATATTAATGAATATGTTACAGGTATGATTCAATTCTAATTATGCGAATTTTTTGCATTGGGATGGATGAACAGTTTGTTTTGTACCAACTACCCAAAAACGTAAACGGTCCTGACTTCATCAAAGGCTAAACAAGATTTTCCTATGATGTTCAGAATATAGACAAATTATTTGATTTATTTGTATCACTTTACTTAGTAATTATATGTGACACACACCCATCCCAAATGTATACAAGATATGATCCGGACACGGATTTACTGTTATGTGCAGTAGACCGTAAAAAGTAGGTCACATTGACCTAGTAATAGTACGCGACAGACCGTCATCTCATGTTGTTCCTATATGTGAGGTATGATGGTCTTGTATGCATCTGTATGCAAGATATGATCCGTACAAGGACTTACTGTTATGTGCAGTAGACCGTGAAAAGTAGGTCACAGTGACCTAGTAATAGTACGCAACACCGCCATCACAAGTTGTTCCTAAATGTGAGGTTTGATGGTCCTGTATGTATCTGTATGCAAGATATGGTCTGGACAAAAAAATAATTAAAAGACGGACGAACGGACGGACGTACGGAAATACGGACGGACAACGCCATACCATAATACGACCCATCATAGACGGGCGTATAAAATGTGACAGATTTTTTATCAAGACTACGTGTCAGAATTACCAAATGTTTGACATCCAATAGCCAATGATTCATTAATCAATGTGCTCTAGAGGAGTCGGTAAACAAAACAAATTTTGAACAGCAAATGTAATACAGTAACGTTTAATATATTTATGTGATATGGCATACATGGCATCTCTTGGGACATCTTGGGCATTTGGGCCATTTTGGGCTTCTACAACACCTTGTAGCTAGCAAGTACTCGTCTATTTATAATTTTATTATCCTACAACACCTAGTAGTACTCGTCTATGTATTATCCTACAACACCTAGTAGTACTCGTCTATGTATTATCCTACAACACCTAGTAGTACTCATCTATGTATTATCCTACAACACCTAGCAAGTACTCGTCTATGTATTATCCTACAACACCTAGCAAGTACTCGTCTATGTATTATCCTACAACACCTAGTAGTACTCGTCTATGTATTATCCTACAACACCTAGTAGTACTCCCTACAACACCTAGTAGTACTCGTCTATGTATTATCCTACAACACTTAGCAAGTACTCGTCTATGTACTACTACAACACCTAGTAGTACTCGTCTATGTATTATCCTACAACACCTAGCAAGTACTCGTCTATGTATTATCCTACAACACCTAGTAGTACTCATCTATGTATTATCCTACAACACCTAGTAGTACTCGTCTATGTATTATCCTACAACACCTAGCAAGTACTCGTCTATGTATTATCCTACAACACCTAGTAGTACTCATCTATGTATTATCCTACAACACCTAGTAGTACTCGTCTATGTATTATCCTACAACACCTAGTAGTACTCGTCTATGTATTATCCTACAACACCTAGTAGTACTCGTCTATTTATTCAGCTTTACGCGACAAATAAAGCGTGCGCTTGAACCTACGCTAGTAGGTGCAATTTGGAAATCTTTACAAACATAAGCGCGTATTTCCAATTATATTTGAAAAAGAGCTTCAAATATAATCAGTGGCAATATTCATTTGGCACTTTATTAACTCGAGTGTCCTCTAAATCTATTCCGTTTCCAAAACTCAAACGGCGGAGTAAAAACAAATAGTGGTAATTACTTGAAAACACTTTTTATTTTGTAACGGACAAGAAATCCGCCCCCCCCCCCCCCCCCCCCACCCTCCACCCGTGTGTTAGTGTTAAGATGCTATTAATAAACATTCTCTCGAATCAATAGCCACAGTGGCCTCGCTACTTCATCGACTGCCCGTCGAGCGACTGGGAAACAGAGATCTAGCATTTCCTTGTCACTTTTTTACAATACGTTTATCGATTACGTTGCAGTGCTGTGCGGTCCAAGTGACAGTTGCGATTAATTAAACTTAACCTGGGCATTAATTGTGTCCTGTTCATCGACGTCTGGTGTTGCTGGTTAACGCCAATTATTGGAAAAAGTTCATCGAATGCCTTTTCAGATAAATGCTGCCTGCGTTTGTGATGTGTTGTTAGTACGTTTGCAAATCGGTTGATTTCATTATCAATCTAGGGTTATAATATTCGATTTTCTACTTAGTAGATCTTTAAATTGGTGTAATCATGCTTAATTGTGTGATAAATACAATGGTTATTTTTTTTAAGATCTAGAAACCGGCATTTGCAGTTTTGAAAACATTTTCAGTATTGTATTGACATCAAAACATAGTGGAAGAAAATAAACAAATACTAAATAATAGTAGGCCTATTTACACCTATAAAGTATAGCACTGATATCGACCGCTGTCAAAATCCAATAATGCTATTATGTTGTATACTAGACGCCAAAAGTTTATGTCACGTCTTACCCGATTGCTCATGCCTCCAAACATTGCGACAGATATGGAACACTATCCTACATGTATGCATGCAACAGTGGTCGGTTTCATGCGGTGGAGGTGCATTGTTTGCAACCGCGCACACGTCTAGCATACACTTTAATGAATTGCTTTATAGACAATCCTGAGTTTGCTGTATTGTACGATGTGTCCAATTATTAACATTTAGTAACCACAAACTCGGTATCATTTTGTATAAAAATTTATATCCCACGTAAACTAATTTTCATTTGTCACTCGCTAAAGCTCGTGAGAAATGAAAATTATCTCACTCTGGACATAAATTTGATAACAACTGGTAACTCGTTTATTATCCTCTAAATGAATTCTGATAGAGAATAACTAGTTAATGATGTCGGATATCCTGTGAAGGTAAGAATGGTTCTGCCGAGCGGAATTTCTGGTTCGGCTTTAACAGGATAAAGCCGATATCCGACGTCATTAAATAGTTATTATTTTTATCCTACAGACCATAAAATGTAAGAGGAAAAGCTACTATTTCTGTTATTCTGTTCTTAACTGTATATACTATATGTTATTTTGTATGCTCAAGAGCCAATTGGCCTAGTGCAATAAAGAATATATAATTTATGTTATTTTAGCTACATTGTCCGATGACCTAGAGGTCAAATGAGCGATTTACTAATATAGCTATGCGTGTGACGTCAAATGCGTGACATCAAAAGTCATATCCTGCTACTATACAATCTAATTAAAATTAGCTCCACTATTACATATGGATCTAACACCAGCCAGATGGAGCTTATGTCCACCAATCAAAACCTTACTTGCAGAATCCTGCCAGTGATTTAAAACTAACAACACTGCGTAGTCCCCAATGTCCAGGTAACATTTCGTCTGTAAATAATAATTTAAATATTGACCAATCACACTTCGCCTTTTATAACGTTATTTGGGAGCATACAAATTCTAAAAATATCGGGCGAGTCTATTTTAGTGGCCGCAGTACAGCGAACCATACCAATACGTACGGGGTGGGTTATCAGTCTTCTATTTTACATTAAAAATTATTTATTTATTTATAAAAAATTTTTTTTAAAAATCAGTCTTCGGTTTTACATTATAAATTATTTATTTTATAAAATAAAACATATTTTAAGGCATTCGTAATTCACACAAAACATGTCGTATAGGCCTACCCTCAGGATAATTCGGAATGTTTTCAAATTATTTTTAAATCACTGGCAGGATTCTGCAAGTAAGGTTTTGATTGGTGGACATGAGCTCCAACAGGCTGGTGTTAGATCCACATGTAATAGTGGAGCTAATTTTAATTAGATTGGCTACTATACGGATATAACTTGCTTTATCCGTCATCATATTATGTCAATAGAAACGGTGGTTGCAGGATATATATATATATATATATATATATATATATATATATATATATATATATATATATACAATGTTTACCAATCTTACCAACATGATTTAATTATAACGTAATTAATGACTGTATATATATATCATATAATATCTTACATTTTCAGTGCAATCAAGTATTTGATTTTTTTTTTAGATCATATACTTTAAAATTTTGATAACTTTGCAAATTAGATTTGCACTAGGTTTATTGACATTTAAGCAAACGTACAGTTTATATATTTTTTTCTCATGCATGTATGTATGGTTTATTTCGTTTATTTTAGACATGTAATGATTTTTAGGGCATGAATGTTTTTTAAATAGTGTTAAATCGCTCCCACCACTATCAAATATTGTAAATATGTATTTATGATAAGTTGCTGTTTTTAGTATAAAGATTACAAGTTGTATAACTTAAAGCAATAAACAACTTGAACTTGAAAGTCATCATTCAAACCTTAACCTATAACTATTTTATATATAAAGAATGACACTTAAATATTAATTAGAAAAATACTTAATATATTGTAATTAACAATTAATCGAACACCTGGTTACATATTCCTTTACCCGGGAGGGGGGATGTCTCGTAACATTTAGTCAAGATTCAGCTGCACATGTCACAACTGCGAAGAAACATACTGTTAATTACATCAAAAATTTAAATATCACACTTAACTCAGACGTGGTTAATAAGAAAAAAGAAGAAAAAAAGGTTCAAACATTGCGCAGCTGCCAGTCTGGTAGTGTGAAAATGTAGCGCGTGTTCTATGAAGTATGTTGCCAGATCTGTAGTTCACATTCGATTCTGTACATTTCATGTTCGTCTGGTACCATACTCGCCAGACCCAGAAATATGAATATTTCATACTCATTACTACATGTATATATAGATATTTGCTACATCTAGTGAAAACATAGGTTAAAATAGCAACACATTCAAAATTGTAAGTAAAAAATATGCGACGGCAAAAGCCAAGTGATAATTTATTTACTTTAAAGTTTCTTTACGGCACGGCACGGCAGTATTCACGGAGAATGGACTGAAGGACAAAATAGAAGTCAAATGGGAAGAAATCATGTTGGAAGAAATCAGAAAATCGATTTCCTAAGGAAAAAAAACAAATAAAACAGTTTGAGGGCAATCTGTGAGCAGAGCCGGGTTAGTGCACAGGCCGACTAGGCCGAGGCTTAGGGCGCCCTATTTTTTTTTTTTTAAAGTGTGTGTATATCAGCGACCACTTTTTTCTCTCCCAAACGATTTAATGTAAATGCACCTGCAATAGCGGTCACCTTCTAACGCGGTCAGCGGCCACCTAAATCGGATCCCAAATCGCTAAAATACCTGTATTAAGCGGCCACAGTAAATGTTTACTGTTGTATAAAAGGGATATTTTAACAACAGCGATAAGGTGAGCAAATAACCGATCTTCACACCATCAGGAATACTTGTACCCATTCAGTCCCAATATCTCTACTGTGTATCAATTAAGAAAGTATTACTATGGAATGCATCTACTTGCCTCTGGGCAGGCTAAGCTTGACATTTGTAGTTTCACTTACTATGACAATACACTGCATGAAGTAAGAATTAAATAATTAAATGAAAAAAGAAAACAAACTTTTTGAGAACGGTTAAATAAATACATTTCTGAAGGAGGCAACATGTCGAATGTCGATTTATAGTCAACTGTGTAGCCAATCTAATTAAAATTAGCTCCACTATTACATGTGGATCTAACAGCAGCCCGTTGGAGCTCGTGTCCAGTTGACCTTTCATTCGACCAATCAAAACATTACTTGCAAAATCATGCCAGTGATTTGAAAAAGAATTTGAAAACATTCGGGATTATGCCGAGGGAAAACGAAATAATTCGGGTGAATTACGAAGTATGCCGAAAACTAATTGCAATATAAAATTTTATATAAAATTCGTTTCAAGACGAAAAAAAAATCGCAATCCTCAAAATGCTTACGAGGGGGTGGGGGGTGGAAATCACATACCTCAAAATGCAGAGGGGGAAATCGCACCCCTCAAAATAATCAGAATTAGAGGCAAGAGACCGAGAGGAATTGCACCCATGAACATGATTAAGTCTGAGGAGTAATGATTTCTAAATTAAATATCTTAAGGGTTAATGTTTTGTGTTTTCAAAATAAATATCCTAATTTAACTAATATGATGGTTATTCTCAAAGATGAAGGAATGGGCCATTGCAGTCTTACACAAGAAAAAGAAACATCATGAACACAATATTTATCGATTTCTTATGTATTATATACATATCATGTTGCATTACAATTCTGAATCATGATTGCCCATTGGACTATTTCTTGTTCCAGCCAGTGCACCACGACTGGTATATCAAAGGCCGTGGTATGTACTACCCTGTCTGTGAGATGGTGCATATAAAAGATCCCTTGCTGCTAATCGAAAAGAGTAGCCCATGAAGTGGCGACAGCGGGTTTCCTCTCTCAATATCTGTGTGGTCCTTAACCATATGTCCGACGCCATATAACCGTAAATAAAATGTGCTGAGTGCATCGTTAAATAAAACATTTCTTTCTTTTTTCTGAATCATGATAATCTGTCGACTATTTATGAATAAGGAATTGAAACTGATTTGTTTGTGCTTATTCTGTTTTATTTAAAACAAGTACAATAATTTTGGTTTTCATCGCAGAATGATATGATTTCTCCATGGACACAAACCTGTGAAACCGGCCTCGGTGGCGTCGTGGCAGGCCATCGGTCTACAGGCTGGTAGGTACTGGGTTCGGATCCCAGTCGAGGCATGGGATTTTTAATCCAGATACCGACTCCAAACCCTGAGGGAGTGCTCCGCAAGGCTCAATGGGTAGGTGTAAACCACTTGCACCGACCAGTGATCCATAACTGGTTCAACAAAGGCCATGGTTTGTGCTATCCTGCCTGTGGGGAACGCAAATAAAAGATCCCTTGCTGCTAATCGGAAAGAGTAGCCCATGTAGTGGCGACAGCGGGTTTCCTCTCAAAATCTGTGTGGTTCTTAACCATATGTCTGACGCCATATAACCGTAAATAAAATGTGCTGAGTGCGTCGTTAAATAAAACATTTTTTTCTTTCTTTCTAAGTAATACATGTACACTGTAGGCGTAATGTAAACGGCCACAGGTCAAGTACACTAAATTAGGTTCCATTGCTGACATTTCTTTCTTTCTTTCAAACCTGTGAACTGAATGTAAAAGTGTAACAACCACATAGCACGGGGTTATCACATTTATCATGATATCATAATATACATGTTATGTACCTGCAAATTCTTTATTTAAAAAAAACCCCACAATATATCTTACTACAATTTTTAGAAATATATTTTTTGACAAACAGGATTAAGCTTTAATTTTCAGTGTACTGTAGTTAACACGTCATTTATTATACACTCGAATCATAGCAACCCATTAAACAAAATAAAAACAAACAAACAAACAAACAAACCTAATGTAAATTTAATTTTAAAATATACATGCTTTACGCTCGGTAAATTGGAATTACTGAGTTGAAATTAAATCGGTGTCTTTGTTTCAGGTGCCCGTCAACCGATCACATGTACTTGAAATCCGACTCTACCAAGGTCAATCTTCTTGGCTTTAAAGCTGCAGTGTCTGGTTTCAATCGTATATAATCAAGTTCTAAGTTCAAATACAAGCATAACTGCACTTTTAATTCACTTGCGAGTTGTCGTCATTAACGCATATCGTCAAATGCTTACTAGCCAGTTAGAACAATTCTCGCCATTTGTTCTAAACACCGGACTCATACGCCTTTTATAATGTGTGTTGTGGTGTGGGCTATACGAAACTAGTTGAACATCCTACATTACCGTAGTACAGACTGATTTTTAAAGTGATACTTCAGATATTATAAAAGTGCTTAATAAAACGGTTAAGTTGTATTTATACGGATATTAGTAACAATAAAACTGTGAAAATGAGTCTTGGTTGTTATTTTGTTTTTGTGTTGTTATTATATACAGATACTCTTTAAAACTCTAAAATTCTTGAGTTGTAGTGAATAATAAAAATTAGCATAACAGTTTGTTTAAAAGTGTGTGAAATACAGGTAACAATCGAAAGGCGTATGAGTCCGGTGTTTAGAACGTCGCCATGAGGGTCTGCTGAAATTGGCTGCTAGCGTAATTGGCTGCTAGGAATTGGCTGCTAGAATTCGCTCGGTTTTTGTAATGCAACAATAGCCGAACCGTACTATTTTTAGCCCAGAGGGAGCCCGGCAAAAGTGTCCCACTTTCAAAATAGTGGGTTTATTTTTAACTTAGAAAAGCCAGTGTAGTGAAACCAATTCGGAGTGCGGCGTCTTATATGCACCAAACGTAATGGGATTTTCTGTTCTAAATGCTTAAATAATAAAAATATTCCAGACAATGCACGTTTAACTGTCGTACGTCAAACTCCAATATACAGTAAAGTTATTAACTGTCGTACGTCAAACTCCAATATACAGTAAAGTTATTAATTGTCGTACGTCAAACTAATTAACACAAATTATTTTCTCTTTCTGTTTTAAGGGGATGGTGTAGCTCAGTTGTAAAGTGCTCGTTTGAGGTGAGATGGATTGTGAAGTTAACCATCTCCAGTAGACACATGCTCGTCCCACCCACTGCCCGACGACTGGTACACCAAAGACGTAGTGAATACATTTGTTTATATCTTGTATCAAAATAGCAGAATGACCCAAACATTTACTATTTTCACATGCAAAAATAATATCTTGACCACATACCAGTTGTGTTCCCGTGTTGTTCTCGTATAGTGCGCAAGATTTATACCACGCTGTGAGGTCTCGTGGTATAATATTCTTTCGCCCTATAAACTATGCATTAAGTAGTATTTTTATTTCCATTGCGCTTCCACACTGGTAAGTAATTGACTGTTTTTCTCGGTTTTCTTCAACACCGAATGTGTTCGTGTTCGTTTATTCAAAATGGCATATCATACTTATTTCAGAAAAGTTCGCTATGTCACTATCCGTGCAAATGTCCCATATCGGAACTGAAGTGCAACGAAGGCGTCAGTATTGTTAAAGATGGTTGTGGATGTTGCTACATGTGCGCCAGACAACGTGGCGATATGTGTTCAGTAAAAGACGTATGTGACATTCAGAAAGGACTTTACTGTGAATCTGCTACCTGCCAAGGTAACAAACTTGACGCGTGTTTTGTTATTGCTGCTGTTTTTGTTACTGCTACATCTGTTGTTATTGTTGTTGTTTGTTGTGTATATTTTCCACCAATTACTATATCCAACGTTAAATAAATCTTTACTGTGTTGTGAACCTGTGAGGTCTGTTCGTTTTAAGACTTCATAAGGAATATTGTTCGGTTCATTCAAGTATGATCATAAAAACAAATCTGCAAAAACCACTATTCCCACAGCGTCATAAGAGTATCCACATTGTTTTTTCGAATATAAGTTCTGGTCAAATCCATGAGAAAGGCGTTTCAGGTAAGTAACTTTAACAGGTGTATTGCACCTAGCATTAGTCCTGCAGCAGAGACCGAAAAAGAGCCCTATGTTTTTAGCAACCGGGGCAGGAAACATGGCATGAGCTAAAATGGGTCCCGTGGTTGGGGGGGGGGGGGGGGGGGGAGAGAGACAGAGACAGACAGACAGACAGAGATAAACAGAGATAGATATATACATACACAGATAAATAAACACAAATGTAACAAAACCAGAACAGTTTAGTCCATGATCCATGGAGTTTAAATGTGAAGCGGACATCGCTGCGCACAATATACTTTGCTTTGCTATCTATTTGTTAGAATAAAATTTCAACAATGGATTCGGTTTTGATAAACACGTTGCAAACAAACATTAATACCATATATCCCTAGTTGATTGGTAGCAATAATGTGAGAGCCATTATTGTGTAAATAGTATTATATATTGCCATTAAATATTGTAACTTTATTTAGCTGTTATGCAGTTACAGTCGAAGTTGAAACAAATGCATGTCCTCTACCGAGTCCCACACATTTTGTCGTATTAAAGTCATACGTGGCGTGACCATAACTCAGCCATAAGATGGTAAGTCCCCATGAAAGACAAACTTGATCTGATTATAAATCAATGTACCTTATTGTGCGGTATTGTGAAAAAAAAGTCAAAATATATATATGTGGGTCAGACGGACAGAAAGACAGAACCGAAACCTATAATCCTTTCAGGTTGGAGACTAATAAACCATTATTGTTACACATATAGGCATTGATATGGTCCAACACAACTTGAAACCAGTGGCGAATATTTTTATCATTAGACCTGGTATTGCCTCACACAATATTAACGTTTCACTGAATTTAATCAATAAAATAAAAATAAAAACAATGTTGGAAACATTTTGAAAGGTAATATACATTATACAGTAACACTGTTAATTTAGGAAACAAACTGGTCCTTAAATAGATTAATTAACTAAATGTAATATGTTTTATTTTACAGCACAAGTAAAAAAATCTTGCAACATGGATGGAGTTATATATAAGGACGGACAGCAGTTCAAACCAGACTGTAGTCGATTATGCACATGCCAGAATGGCTTTCATGGTTGCGTTAATCAATGTCAACAGGAGTCACAACAACCATCAAGTGATAATTGTAGAAATCCTAAACTACTGGCAGTTCCAGGGAAATGTTGTAAACAATGGACTTGTGAGAAAAGAGAAGAATATGCCCTTCGAGACTCGGCGGCACCATTAGAGAGTCACAATTTAATTATGCAGTGGCCCTTTAGAGGTAAAGGCTGTTTATCTTGTTCATAGTTTTATTTGAATTATTCTACAGGAAAACAATCCGAAAAGGAAAACATCTACCAAAGTAAGTAAACGATATGCCAACGACAATTTATTTCTGATTAGATAATTACCTGCAAATTCGTTAAGCACTCTACAAACAACATGTTAAAAATATTATCTGGAGACCGTCAAGTACATACTTATGTATAGGACCATTTGAAATAGCCTGTGAGCGGCCAGGCCCCACTTCCAAGCCAATAGGGTAGTTTCAAGACAATATCTTTTGTTGTTGTTATTGTTTTGTGAACGTATATGATATAATAATTATTTTAATTATTAGTTGTTTGCCACTTGGTAATTGCTGTCTGTTCCACAGGCATTGTCTAGAAATTTGACTAGTGAACTGAGAAACGTGATAATGGGGTTAAGTGGATATTTCCATACAGCCTGTTTAAAAATAGATAAAACTATATGGCATATAATACTAAGTGTTATTATTTCATATGTAGTTTAAATACAACGAAGAGCGGGAAACATGAACAAATGAATCTCACTTGAAAGGTGAACTAAGCGATAAGACAAAAGTAAAGTTTGTTTTATTTAACGACGCCACTAGAGCACATTGATTTTTTATCTTATCATCGGCTATTGGACGTCAAACATATGGTCATTTTGACACTGTTTTGAAGAGGAAACCCGCTGTCGCCACATAGGCTACTCTTTTTTCGACAGGCAGCAAGGGATCTTTTATTTGCGCTTCCCACAGGCAGGATAGCACAAACCATGGCCTTTGTTGAACCAGTTATGGATCACTGGTCGGTGCAAGTGGTTTACACCTACCCATTGAGCCTTGCGGAGCACTCACTCAGGGTTTGGAGTCGGTATCTGGATTAAAAATCCCATGCCTCGACTGGGATCCGAACCCAGTACCTACCAGCCTGTAGACCGATGGCCTGCCACGACGCCACCGAGGCCGGTCGCGACAAGACAAATGCAAAATATCGTAGTAATGTTGAATGATGAAGTAATAGTGTGGGTGGAAGTTTGATGCGTACTAAAACGTGTGCAAACTGCAAAGATGGTGTTGGATGAATTTTAAACTCTATATCGACCCAGCACATAGGGCAAGTAGATTATGGTAAGAAACCTGTTGAGTGAAGTGTTTTCATGTGGGCCTTTGCCATAAAAGTGAACACCTACACAATTGATCACTAGTCGATACCAGGGGCGGGACATAGCTCAGTGGTAAAAGTGAACACCTGATGCACGGTCCGTCTGGGGTCGATCCCCGTCGGTGGGCACATCGGGCTAGTTCTCGCTCCAGCCAGTGCACCATGACTAATATATCAAATATGTTCTGCTGATATTTCTTGTACTTGCTATTATTTGCATGAAAATGCTATAATACAATTTTTAAAACTGATCTAATAATTTTATAAATATGTACTATAATCATGCTGAATATGTTACACGCCTGATATGACAATATATGGGATCTATGAAATAATGAAGCAGAAATTTGGTGGGGCTTTTTAATGATAACCCTTCATTTCAGGCTACTACACTCCAGTGAAATAGAGAAAGACTTGAAAGATCAGACAGTACACATGGGCGGACCCAGGACATATTTTAGGAGGGGCGGGGGGTGCCAAGAAAAGGGGCACAGTGGCTCGTTAAAAGGGTATCTTAATAAAGGTTTTAATATTTGCAGTTAATATAAATGCGTTTGTGTGTATATCACAGTGTACGAACGGGGAAATTTGTAAAATTGGATGGCTTTAAATGCCTTTTGTTGGCATCTGAATAGCAAAATTAGCCATTTTCAAACAATAATTTTGAAACTTGTTTAAGCATTATTTTGCATAGTATTATAACCCAAAAATGTGGGGGTTTTCCCCTTGGCATCTTGATAGCAAAATTACACATTTTCAGACAGTGATCACTTACTCTATTGGTGTTTTATAACCCAAAAATTATTATTTAGATGAGTTCAAACTCGTTACTCTTAGATCTCAATCACTAAATGGTGAATTTTAGCGTTGAACGGGGGCGGGAGAACGGGGAGGGGGGCCCGGAAAAAAGCCATAGAATCATCTTTGCTTCGTATTGTATATTCCATTTTAAGTTCACTTTTTGGTAAGGGCACTATTCCAGGGACGGATCTGTCTAGGTAGGGCAGATATAGCCTTAAAAAAAACGATACAAAGGGGCACATGTAAGCACTTGTAAATTAAAACTTTAAAAGGCACTATTCTAGGGACGGTTCGGTCTAGGTAGGGCAGTTATACATAAAAACGATACAAAGGAGCACTTAAAAATGATAACTTTAAAGGACACTATTATAGAGACGGCTCTGTTTAGGTGGAGCAGTTATACATTAAAAAAAAGCTATACTAAGGGGCATTTGTAAATTATAACTTTAACTGGAACAATTCTAGGGACGGCAGTTATACATAAAAAAAACGATACAAAGGGGCATTTGTATATTATAGCTGTAAAGGGCACTATTCTATAGACAGTTGTCTAGGTAAAAAATTACAGCCTATTGTTCATCAGTAATTTTGAAAATCTATACAATTTCAAAGTGAAAACTATTAGGCTATCATTATGCAATTTTGATCACGCAATTTTAAGGCGCTCATTACTCGTGTTAGACAATGTGGTGAACAGTAACACAGACGCACATATGCAAGCTTGCGCATACACGTATAACTTAATTTCATGCAGCTAAAAATGCTATGTTCAAAACAATTTTTATAAAAACAAAAAGGGCACTTGAAAGGGGGGGGCGTCCCCCTAGTCCCCCTCTGGATCCGCCTCTGATACAACAGGCAAGACACACACACACACACACACACACAAAGAAGAAGAAGAAAAGCAGAAAAAAGGATGCTTTTTACACTCTGACATTTGAGGGCAGCCGACATTATTGGTTATTGGTGTATTAAACATCCAGAAATCATTAAAAAAAAGAAAAAAAAAGAAGAGATGTGTTTTTTCTTTTTTAACGACAAACAGGTCAGGTCAGGTCATAGGTTTTAACGTGCACATACAAAGCAAGCTGTTGTAGCACATGCCGGTGATGGGCGCAGCTGTCGACGTTTGTCGGCTCCTTCGTCCAGGACAGGAAAACGATTGGGGTGGGTGGGAGATGGGGTCGCCCGTGCTGTCATGTGCAAGGGAACACAAGAAGCCCGACCAGGGTCGGAAACGGGCAAGGTTTGGTTTTGGTGCTATTTAATTTGCAAATGTCCCGTAGGATTAAAGTTAAATTTTAAAAAAAATTGCGTAATTTCTTGAAGGTAATTTTGACGCATAATTTACAACGGCTCATCGAAATTGAAAATGGAGCTAATTGGTTGATTTGACTTAGTTGATGGAAAGGTAGCTCCTTGCTAGAACCTTTTGGGATTGGGTTGAGTGAGCTGGTATTCTTTTGTCAGAAGTGTGTATCATGGAATCAGTTTTGTTTTGCCTGGCTCCCTGTGGAAGGTGCTGGGCCTTTAAAAGTAGTTCGGATGCATTGTTATCATTAGTCAATGCATCATGTGTGATAGCGATACATTTTAATGTGAGTGCGGTATTATTGTTGTTACTTAATTATGTGTTTAGGTTGAACTTATTGTCAAATGTCCCTAATCGTAAAGCAAACTTCGACTTCACCTGAAGAAGGAAGCTTTCCCTTCCCTTGGATTTAAAGAAATACAACAAGAGGGCAATAATTATGTTAACCTGGCTAACTACATTTGAAGGGATTTCGCTAGGCTTATATGAACAAAAAGTGTTTTATTGGTGATATATGTTCCATGTCCATTGTCTGGGCACGTAGGTGTGTGTACACTAAGCAGTCTCCACATTACATACATTGTGCTACGCGGTTGAAAAACGACAGTTAATTGACGCAGGAGTTATAATTTTAGTAGTAGATCGGTTTAATGATGAATTTCTTAATAGTGAAAGACAGGTTAGTGCTATATAGTTGCTTATAATGTATCTGTTTGTTGCAGTTAGTAGCTATTTCCTTCTAAGTTCTACCACTCCCTCCTTTAAAATCACATCCGACATGTTACCGTGATGACAAGATGAGTCAAGAGCAATAATTGGGTACTAGTTTTTCTGTTAAAGTTACCATTATTACCGTATGTGTTTGTTTTTCTTTTTATTATTGGTATTGCTGCCGGTTGCTCGCTGCTGTGATTTGGTGCTAGAACGTGTTATATATAGCCTCACCTGTGCTGGTTCTCTAATGGATATGGAAGTAATTTCAACAATAAAAGAAGACAACGTATGCTGTAATAGCGTATATGTACAACAATTATATATATTTATATATTCTATCTGTCAGGGCTCGGATTGGATTGGGTGAGGGCGATTAGGTATCTGTTCTCTAATTTGTCGATTCCAGCAGCCAATCGCTTTGGGGATTAATTAATTATTTGGTGTTGATTCAAATCCCTTACAGGTATAGATTGGGTGTGTGATAGGGTGGGGTATGAGTATTGCCTGTTTTTCGTAACTCAACTGCAAACCATCTATCATGCCTCGCACCGCTGTCTTTGGGAGCAGTTGTGTGAGATGTCTGTGTGAGCACACAAATGGCAACATGAGGTCGGCTGGAGAGTGCAGATTTGGCTGACAGATCATAGTTATCTTCCCAATTCGGAAATTTGTCCGCGCAAAAAGTCTGCTGTTTGACTGTGATTATTTCATGCCAGACAGTTTTGAAGTGGCAACTATTTTACTGAAGTTGACAGGGGAGAGCATGTAGTTTGTAAACATGTGTAACTTGTTGACATTGAAGACTTGTTTGTGGTAATTCTGGCCCATGCAAAAGTAGTGCTTGTTGTGTAAAATGTATGTACTCCGGTCAGGTTTAGTGGGTGTGTTTGTTTAAAGAGCTGGACAACTGGGGTTGTCCTTTAAATCAATGGGCTTGCTGATATTAATACAAATGTTATAGCCACTAATGTTACATGGAAACATGTAGCGTAATTAATTGTGGTCTGAGGCCATTTGTTGGGCGTGGCGGTTTGTGAGTGGGCAGTATCGGCAAAGGTATCGGCTTTGTTGTCATACAAGCCGGATGTTCTCTTTCATCTGGGTGGCAACGACATTACTGCCACAGGTGTCCCCAGGAAAATTGCGAATCAGCTGCTGTATTTCGGCGACTGGTTGAGAGAATGTGGGATCAGGAGCGTGAGATCTTGAGATCTGCCATCGGGGGACTTTTAACTCCCAGAGGAACACCATAAACAGGATTTTAGAAGCAAGCTGTGGGAGAGAATTAGTGCATTTACTGGTACAGTTTCCTAAAGATTATGCACCGGACCTGGTGTATTTCAGTCAGGTTGGAATGCGAAAATATTTCTTCCGCATTCGAGGTATTCTAAAGAGAGGTTAGGTACCCATATAAACGGCCTTTTTCAGGGCCACCAATTCACTTTATTTTATGATTCCTCTATTTTTATGATTAATTTATTTAAAGAGCCCTTTGACCATTTTCATGAATAATTAGGGGGTAGGCCACAACTTGCAGCTGGTTTGCAGGAGTCTGTGTGCAGTGCTACCATATGGAAGGGGGTTTATTAGACTGTTGCACACGGAAATCCCGGCAGTTCCGCAGTAGCTCAACGTTGGTGGCGCCTTTACTCCCTCATTAGACATGTGTTAAGTGATTAAGAAGTGATTTATAATTAATGTTACCATATCAGGCCTGTGTTTTGGGGCCGGCTCGTGGACGTCCCCTGCAGTGCTGCCGTAGGTACGATTTCTTATCAGACGCTCTTGCCTGAGACGTACCACGCCTAATTAGATATATATAAATTTAAAGTTTGGGTTTGGTGGGTTCTACGAATGTGTACAATAATTTGAACATTTCTGCTTTCAGTTTGAACCTTAATTGGATATAAGCACGAAAATAAGATGAAATAAAAAATAAATACGCTGATCTGTGTGGAGCGTGCAATGCCTAAAATAATGTTTCATATCTTCTGGTTGTCAAGTTACAGTTCATTATTACTTTGCGACTCAGACTTTGTAGTTTATTAAGTAGGTATGGATTACGTAACCTAAGTTTGGTTATGGTCTTGTCTATACTTGCGCTCATGTTTAGTCTTATGGTATCAACTAGCGCTTTTATTTTGTAATACCAAGTATTATTTGTTTGCTCCTATTTTTCTTGTCACTTATTGATGTGATGTTTTTTGGCTTTGGATATGATTTCACTGAACCCGAGGGACAGAAGGAAATGTTTTATTTAACGACGCACTCAACACATTTTTATTTATGATTATATGGCGTCGGACATATGGTTAAGGAACACACAGATATTGAGAGAAGAAACCCGCTGTCGCCACTTCATGGGCTACTCTTTTTCGATTAGCAGCAAGGGATCTTTTATATGTACAACCCCACGGACAGGATAGTACATATCACGGCCTTTGTTACACCAGTTGTGGAGCACCTGCTGCAAAGAAATAGCCCAATGGACCCACCGACAGGAATCGATCCTAGATCGATCGAGCATCAGGCGAGCGCTGTACCACTGAGCTACGCCCCGCCCCTTGAACTGAAGTGGTACATTTTAATCATGTCCTTTTATGTGATGGCAAGGGATTTTTTCGCACCGTAGTCAGCTCTTGCATTACCATTATTCCGACGGGCACCCATTCAAGAGTTACACTTAAATTTAATTTTGAATTTCTTCAAGTTCATTTTGGATCATTGTTAGTATATCTGGTCTCAATATAATTAAAATTAGCTCCAATATTACATGTGGATCTAACAGCAGCCCGTTGAAAAAGTAAAAAGTAAAGTTTGTTTTATTTAACGACGCCGCTAGAGCACATTGATTTTTTATCTTATCATCGACTATTGGACGTCAAACATATGGTCATTCTGACACTGTTTTTAGAGGAAACCCGCTGTCGCCACATAGGCTACTCTTTTTACGACAGGCAGCAAGGGATCTTTTATTTGCGCTTCCCACAGGCAGGATAGCACAAACCATGGCCTTTGTTGAACCAGTTATTTACACCTACCCATTGAGCCTTGCGGAGCACTCACTCAGGGTTTGGAGTCGGTATCTGGATTAAAAATCCCATGCCTCGACTGGGATCCGAACCCAGTACCTACCAGCCTGTAGACCGCAGCCCGTTGAAGCTCATGTCCAGTTGACCTTTCATTCGACAATCAAAACCTTACTTGCAAAATCATGCCAGTGATTTGAAAAGAATTTGAAAACATTCGGGATTATGCCGAAATGGCAATATAACATTTTATATAAAATTCGTTTCAAGGCGGAAAAAAAACCGTGATGGTATAGCCATATAATCTGTTTATACTAGTATACAATCCAGAGTTTATTACTACACTTTCTCCCCTGTTTTTTTTTAGTGTTTCTTGTTTAATTAAATAAGGTGCGCGACAATCGACTGGTTGCATTGGGTGGTACATGGCTATGGGCGTATTGTCTGTACCGATTTCTATTTCAATTTTGGCGGCTTGGGTCGCAAACCCTAAGTTTTGATTACTTTTATTACTTTGGGTTGAACACGTTGGTATTGGGGTAAGATCTTGGACAGGGTGTTAATGTTTAGAGAGTGAATTGTGAGATAATATTTAAGTATTTGAAGTTTGCGGCGGTATTCGAGGGGCATACTATTGAATTCAGCTTAAGGCTGTCACCGGGTGTGTTGAATGGCACTCTTGCTATTATTCGTAGTGCTTGGTGTTGAATTGCGTCCAGTTTTTTTTAAGTCGGGCAGCCGATGCGCAACAGTACGCTTTGTGCTCCATACTCAATTTTTGAGAGTATACAGGCTTTATAAATCATAAGTATGGCGTCTGTTTGTGCGTACCATGTGGTGCCGGTAATAGCTTTGAGTAAGTTCAACGTGCTTTTAGTGGATTTGACAATGATTGCTATATATTTAAGAAAGTTAAGTTGAGGGTCGAAGATAACCCCTAAGAATCAGAATTCCTTAACTCGGGGTAAGATTGAGTTGATTAAGTTAATTGATGTTGAATATTGCATGATCGAGAGTTTTATGCTCAAATCCAGAGTCCAATTATTATAATCATCTGAGTCTTATTTGCATCCACTTGTATAAGGTTTTTATGTGTGTGTATATGTATATGTATATATATATATGTGTGTGTGTGTGTGTGTGTGTGTGTGTGTGTGTGTTGAATAATTTTGGCGAGATAACAGATGCTAGCGGTATGCCATTAATGGTTTTGGTTTTATTTGAAAAGTGGCCGTTGACCTGTTGTGAATACATTCGTCAATAAAGTTGTACATATTAGATTTAATGCCTTTTGTATTTAGTTTTTCGAGTAGGCTTTGACGCCAGGCCATAGCAAAGGCTTTTTCTACATTGATGAATATTGCTAGTACTTTATTTGATTTCCTAAATGCGTCGTTGATTGAGTTTTGTAGTCGGACTAGCTAGTCGGTAGTAGAGTGTTTATTCCGAAAGCCGCTTTGGACATTGGTAAGCATGTTATTTTCGGTTAGAAATTTATTCAATCTTTTATTAATGATGGTTTCTAAGGTTTTACACATACGGGATGTTAACGTGATTGGTCTACTGTTTGAAAGAGAGTGGTCTTTTCCTTCTTTGGGAAGGCTTTAAAGCATTCCGCATGTTTCCACAGTGATGGGATTTGTCCCTCATTCCAAATGCGGTTAAAGAGCCAGAACTACTTCCAGGGCCGAATTTGGCATGCGTTTTAGCACTGTGTAACTAATGTTATCTGACCCGGTGGCTGTACGGGTTTTTTTTCGCTTTGAAGGCGATATTAAGTTCACGAATTGTGAGCAGACTGTTATATTCTAAATTGTCGTTATTGTTTATTTTCGGCGTTGTGGGATGATTAAGAGGGGTAGTTTATTCTCTTTGATAAAGTTTATTCGCGAATTAACAAAAAAAAAAAAAAAAATGGGAAAGTTATCGTTTCCACTATTTTTGCTAAAGGAAGGAAATGTTTTATTTAACGACGCACTCAACACATTTTATTTACGGTTATATGGCGTCGGACATGTGGTTAAGGACCACACAGATATTGAGAGAGGAAACCCGCTGTCGTCACGTCATGAGCTAATCTTTTCGATTAGCAACAAGGGATCTTTTATATGCACCATCCCACAGACAGGATAGTACATACCACGGCCTTTTTTACATCAGTTGTGGAGCACTGGCTGGAACGAGAAATAGCCCAATGGGCCCACCGACGGGAATCGATCCTAGATCGATCGCGCATCAGGCGAGCGCTGTACAACTGAGCTATTCCCGCCCATTTTGCTAAAGGTCGGCCTTTTGTTCATTAGTAATCACTGTTTTTGCTTATATGCAGGACGCTGCTCATAGTTCGTTGCCCTTGAATGACTTTAACTTTACCCCCACATGGTTTTAATTAGTGTTCGGTATTCGACCTGAAAATGATATTCGAATATTCGATGAAAATGACGAGCGAATATTCGAATACCAACTAAACAACAACTGAATTATTAAACTAAGGATGTTTTTATCATCAACACAGAATATCCATGTTTGGTTTTGTTTTGTTTGTTGTTGGGGTTATTTTTGGGTCATATTTTTGTTTGTTTGTTACAAACTGTAGCATTCTGACAGTGCTCAGTTAACAATAAATATCGAGTTAATCACAATAAAACACTCTGGGATTAGTTTTATATTTTGATATATTATTTCTTCTCTTTTTAATATTTTGATGTTTACAGTTGAATAAATAATGGTGTTCATCTCCAATATCAGTATTACAACGTTTACATAGCCTGGTTATCTATCTCCCTGTTTCTAGTGTTAATCTTAAATCTGAAGTAGACAGTTTAGTTGTACAGTATCTTTTTTGGTTTTATAATCTTGTCAAATAGGTTTAGAATTAAAATTTTGAATAATGTATAAAATTGGCCCCTAAATTTTTTTATAATGTTCGAAAAACTACTGTTGTATGAATTGATCACAGAGATTTGTTTTAATTCTTGTTTATAGGATATGAAATCGACATATTGATTAGTGTAGATGAACCCTATTCCCGTTTTATCGAAAATACGTTTATGAATTTCAGCCACCCACATGACGTCACTACTGTATTCTGAAACACGAGACTCAATGCACATGACAAGCAGCATTCAGGACTGGTCTTATAATTAAAAGAAACTGAATTATTCATCTCATTTAGAGTAATGTTTCCCATCCGACCCGAAAACTCCAGATATTCAAATACTTGAAAATACTAGTCAAATATTTCGAATACCAATTAGCGAACGAATATTCGAATATTCGGACCGGACAGTTTTAATCGATGTTCTATTATCTATTTCACCTAAGAATTTATTCCATATTCCAGCTGTCTTGTTTGGCTTTAGTGATACGTTTACTGACTTTATTTTTAGCTATTTTGTATTTAGTGTAGTATTCTTTCTTATTCTATTTCTGAAAGCGTATTTATTTTTAGTTCGTCGTTCTATCAGTGGACTGGATTATTTTTAGTGGTTTTCATGGTTTTGGGGATATGGGTTTGACAACAAATATATCAAGTTGTTTGATGCAAGGCTGAAAGCTAGATTTATATTTCTTCTTCGCTGATTCCTTCTTTACTGATTTGAAACACAGTATTAGTCAATATATCTGATCAAGCTTCATTCTGCCACGCTGGTTCTGGAAGAGTGGCGGTCCTACTATATTCGATGCAGGGAGGATGGAATAGTCTAACTCTTGTGTAGTGCTCGAATTGGCCATACAAACTTCACTCATTCGTTCATTCTGAGGGAGTCCAATCACTTTGGTAGAGGAAATGTGATGGAATCATTTTGATTTCATCATGAATTTTGTTGAATTTCTTAAGAGATGCTGAATTTTATTTCAAAATTTAAATTTACTCATCTGTGATATTTGTATTTTCCTCAACTCTTTACACTGTTTTAGTTAACTCTTGAATCTTTATATTCATCTTCATCATCACGTCATTTTAGTTAACTCTTGAATCTTTATATCCATCTTCATCATCACTTCATTTTAGTTAACTCTTGAATCTTTATATTCATCTTCATCATCACTTCATTTTCACTGTTTTAGTTAACTTTTGAATCTTTATATTCATCTTCATCATCACTTCATTTTCGCATTTACCTTAGTTTCACACCCAACTCTTTACACTGTTTTAGTTAACTTTTGAATCTTTATATTCATCTTCATCATCACTTCGTGTTCGCATTTATCTTAGTTTCACACCCAACTCTTTACACTGTTTTAGTTAACTTTTGAATCTTTATATTCATCTTCATCATCACTTCATTTTAGTTAACTCTTGAATCTTTATATTCATCTTCATCATCACTTCATTTTAGTTAACTCTTGAATCTTTATATTCATCTTCATCATCACTTCATTTTCGCATTTATCTTAGTTTCACACCCAATAGCCGAATTATTTTGTTCGTGCTGGGGTGTTGTTAAATATTCATTCATTCATTTTAAATACTGAATTGGAAATAGAAATAAAATGTCCTTTAAAGGATTAGTTTAAATTTATATAGGGAAGACAGGTTCGATGTTAGGAAAAATGTATTGTTAAAATCATGTCTCCCAATAATATTTTCATATACTTGCCATTTGTGACACCCAATAACCGGTGTGTATTTTTGTGCTGGGGAGTCGTTAAACATTCATTCATTCATTCATTCATATCTCCCAAACATATGTAAACACCAATAAGTTTCTTTAAAGAGTACTGATAATAATATTAATGTTTTAGGCATACAATAGTGTTGGTATAAAGTGCTCCTACTGACAGTAGCTAGCGGTAATTTCTCTACTAGCTCATACGAAAAACCACTATTGACACTAAGACGTAACATTTTCAGTTCAAACTTATACACCGTATATTAACCACGAATACTTATCTACATAAATGTGGCATACTAGTAGATAATCTATGTACTTTTTGTTCGAATGAAGCGGAATCGTTAGAACATTTATTCTTCACTTGTTATCACACAAGACAGTTGTGGGTAAACTTTAAAAATTGGTTTGAGATGAAAACAGGTACTACCTTGAATTTAGATATATGTGTTATACTACTGCAAGGTCCACACTTGAGTATTTTATTAAATCATTTAATTTTAATAGTGAAACGGTACATTTATAGTTGTAAATATACAAATCATTCTCTAAATTTTATTGAAGTTGTAAATATAATATAAAGTATCACAGAAATATTGAAAGATTCATATTGCCAGAAAAAGAAGACCAGTTCACAAGTAAATTGTCTAATTTACAACTTTAGTCATTTAAAGGCGTTATTTCTCTATTCCTCTTGTTATTGTTTTCAAACCCGTTGTACTTACAAATAACACAAGTTCTAGTATACGTATCTTACACCTTTGAAACACCCATCATTTGGATAGAAACTTTTCTTTCGTCATGTTTATCCTTCCTCTCCATTTTTCTGTCCCCCTATCATAAGTCTTAAATTTTTTTTTTTTGTTATGCTCTTCCTCTTCTTCGTTAAAAAACGTGTTGTCCTTAGTACATTAGACACCCACGTAAAACATTTAAAAACAACAACAAAACCTTTTGGTTGTCGATAAACCTTTCTTTATGTTCTTTTGTTTCCCTTCCTCTCTGCCCCCCCCCCCCCCCCCCCGCTCCTTTTTTCTTCTTTTTTTCTCCTCCAATGTAAGCTCGTTTCACCTATCATTCTTGACCCTCAGATCATTTTAAAATGCGTATGTATGTATGTAGGTAGGTAGGTAGGTATGTCTGTATGTAGGTATGTAGGTATGTATGTATATATATGTATGTATATGAATACGGTTGTGCAGTATATGATAAGAAATGTACTGAATATAACTCCCATACATATCACATATTGTTTATATACATACTATGAAATATAAAACCTTTACCGTACCGTTATACAGGTACACATAATAATCATGTTATAATTTTATTATTGTTGTATATTGTAAGACGATGATTCAAGGCACCCCAACCTTGACATTGCCAGTGATCTGAGGGTAATAAAGGTTTAGAAAAAAAAATCATTTGGTAGAAGGCTGGACACTCGTACTGAGAGTCTGTGGTTCGAATCCCTTTAGCGAAGGTTGATTTTTCTTATACATTTTGGAGCCGACGACTTTTGGTATGGTGGACAACCCGACCGTGACCGTGACGTAACCTGGTAGTTGATACCCGATATGGATGGCTAATCAGTCTGTAATTCAGCTGGTATCGTGGGATCAACTAAAATGATACTTTGTTGTTTGAACTGAAGGAAATTACTTCTGAGACATTGTACACACTTTTGTGTGTGTGTGTGTGTATGTGTGTGTGTGTGTGTGTGTGTGTGTGTGTGTGTGTATGTGTATATATATATATATATATATATATATATATATATATATATATATTAAATGTGAATTATTTTTTTCTTTCTTTTGCAGTATTTTTGTTTTATTTTAATTATTTCCTGATTTGCATTGACATTTTAATACCTTGAATGGACTTTTCTTTTCAAGGTGAACATTTTTCTTTTCTTTTGAGAACACATTTTAGTTTTTACAGCTTTGTGCTCGAATGTGAGATGTGATCTACATTCCATCCTGTTTTTCTAAAACATGCTATGATTTTATTAGTAACGTTGAAGATTGTTGTGTAATATATTTTGGGCATTTGCATATTTCTTTGCTGAACTTTTATTATGCAGTATTCAAATAGTCTGTGACAAACAAATCGTAAAGCATTTATCTTCGAAAAACACCAATATTTAGAAAGCCTTATTAAAACCATTTTTATGTTACAAAGTAGTAATTCAGTGTAGACTGATCCGATATATTGTTTTGATTATTTAGTTCTTTATTCTGGTCACAGTTAAAGAGTTAGTGTTTGAATATATCTACATACATCTGGGTAATTATTTTAACTATTTGCTTATTCGCATCACACACGCCACCAGTATTTACAAAAATTATTATTGATTCTTCATAATGGTAGTAATTCGTGTACCCGATTAAACGTGTACTCTTTTGGCATATATTTAAGGGTCAATGGTACGTATGTGTACGCGTTCATAGTAGTGTGTGTGTGTGTGTGTGTGTGTGTGTGTGTGTGTGTGTGTGATTGAGTGAGTGTGTGTGTGTGTGAGTGTGTGTGTGTTTGTGAGTGTGCGTGTGTATGTGTGTGTGAGTGTGTGTCTGTGTGTAGATGTATGTGTGTCTCTGTGGGTGTGGGTGCGTGTTAGTGTGTGTTAGTGTGTGTGTGAGTGTGTGTCTGTGTGTAGATGTATGTGTGTCTCTGTGGGTGTGGGTGCGTGTTAGTGTGTGTTAGTGTGTGTGTGTGCGTGTGTGGATTGGGAATATACTTACACTGGGAGAACAATTACCACAAGACGAGATTGATCAGTTGGTTGACGCATTTAACTCGCTGAATGTAATGGAAACTCCTGCTAACGGTGGAATAGATGGTAAGTTATGTAGGTCAGGTGAAATCGGAGGTTAAAGTTACATTTTACCATTAGTAGCAAGGAATCCTTTACATGCATGGGCATGATTTGCTAAAGAAAAATTGTGGGTCAAGGGTACGTACGTGTACGTTTATGACAAATATTGTTTGTTGAGCAACCCAGAACAAACAGATGTCTTTGCTGCATTGAGGTCGCATGTATGGGATACAATTCACTACTGCGTGATAATGTGTTATTTATACAGAATAGCACATACCACCGTCTGTCTTTGATATACCAGTTGTGGTGCACTGGATAGAACAAGGAATGGCCAAATGGGAAAGAAAGAAAGAAATGTTTTATTTAACGACGCACTCAACACATTTTATTTACGGTTATATGGCGTCAGACATATGATTAAGGACCACACATATTTTGAGAGGAAACCCGCTGTCGCCACTATATGGGCTACTCTTTCGATTAGCAGCAAGGGATCTTTTATTTGCGCTTCCCACGGGCAGGATAGCACAAACCATGGCCTTTGTTGAACCAGTTATGGATCACTGGTCGGTGCAAGTGGTTTACACCTACCCATTGAGCCTTGCGGAGCACTCACTCAGGGTTTGGAGTCGGTATCTGGATTAAAAATCCCATGCCTCGACTGGGATCCGAACACAGTACCTACCAGCCTGTAGACCGATGGCCTATCACGACGCCACCGAGGCCGGTGGCCAAATGGGCCCACCGATGGGGATCGATCCTAGACCGACCGCGCATCAAGCGAGCGCTTTACTATTGGGTTAGACACGGAGGTAGACCTT
Source organism: Gigantopelta aegis (assembly GCF_016097555.1). Taxonomy (NCBI): domain Eukaryota; kingdom Metazoa; phylum Mollusca; class Gastropoda; order Neomphalida; family Peltospiridae; genus Gigantopelta; species Gigantopelta aegis. Next base: position 37,303,592 of record NC_054708.1, on the reverse strand, counting down.
CCAGATGTAGACTTAAAATAAACTAATGGGTTCTCTGAACACTAGGGGGTAAGATGTCTTTAAAGTAGCCAACACCCCAAGACTTCCTTTCTTTTCAAGGGATGCAAAGGATGATTCTCCTTATGATTTTTGAGTTATGATGTTAATTTTTTGTGCAGAGGTTTATTTTTCACTAGTCAGCACAAGTACCATCGAATCAACGGAAGGGGTAGCTGTGCGTTATTTTTCATTGCCATTCATTAAAGAAAGATGGTATGGGGGATCGTATATTTGACGGCAATACAACGGGTAGCGCTAATCATCGGACAATCCTGTTGGGTAATATTAACTATTTAACCAATATAATTTGGTGTGGTTGCATAAACATTGTTATTATTTCGTTTAAACAAACAGCTTTTGATTGATGTTTATTTATGTTTGAGAAATATGATTTTGACAGTGCATTTAACCTACGTGACAACCGTGAACACGTAAATTCAGTACTGTAATAGAAATATATCACAAAGTCACAAGGTCATGTACACCGTCTCCCCTAAACACGTGTAGATTAGTCCTTTAAGTGTCATTTTATTTCCATTTCCAATTTAATGTTCACATAATAATAATGAACTAAAAATAATTTTGTCTAATATCTCCCGTTTTTACTCGTTGTCCGAAAACCAGTTCGATCGCGCTTTCTGTGTCAAGGATTCTTAGGCCTACCAGTATTTTCTTTATGACGAACCAATTATCATTAATTTATAGGTTAGCTATATTTTTTCTTTATTTTTTCTTTTTTTAACAAGTTAATTACCTCCAAAAACAATATGATAGTGTCAGGGATGGGGTCCTGATATCACTACTTTACAGTCCTGTTATGACATAACATTCTATAAAATATGAATAATATAGATATATACTGTATTTATAGCATATTACAACACTACTAATATATAGAGGATAAAAAACGAGTTACCAGTTAACATTTCTACAGTTTTAACTTAATGACTAATGTTACCATCTGTGAACCACATGTGTTTGTCGTTAACGGTGATGGCTACATATTCTTTTAGCTCATGTACGATAAAATCAGTGTTCCTCATAAAACTCCATTACCTACAGTGTTTGTTATGATTTTAAATATTATATATAGTTTTAATATACATTCGTAAAATTATTAACTTAGTGCCAGGAGACCATTTTTCGGGGACCAGAATTTGAGAGTGGATTTCAAGTCATTAGGACATTAAGAAAAGAATTAGCCCTCATGTACCTCGTGAAAGTTCTGGCTAACTCCACCAGGGGGCCAAATTCATGATGGCTGCCGACGGCCATAATGGAAATCGAAAATCGCCATACCTCTCTTTAATATGTAACGTAGAATCATGAATAAGGTGTCTATTCCCATTACACAGAGGATACCTGTTCTTCTGTTGGGATTGCTTTTGCAATTTAATGTCATCTTCACACTCAAATCCAAGATGGCCGTTGTCCATATTGATAATTAAAAAACAGCGAACTCTTGAAATATTTGGGCTAAATCATAAAGAAGTGTTTATCTGCATAAAATGGCGAATGTACAATATTTAGGTGAGTTAATTTTTGCATTTTCAGGACATCTTGATCTTCAAGTCCAAGATGGCCATTGTTCACCGTATTTAAAATGAGAACATGCTGTAGTCCTTAAACTAATAAGGTTATAATAATAATCCAGGTATCTATTTACACCAAGGATCGACACTAAGGATACTCATATGTCAATGCATATGTCAATCAGACACCTCATTCCTGTATGTTCTATATCTAGTGGAAATATCCAAACATATCAAGGTCACTTTGGATTTGATACTGATAGTAACGGTCAAATTTCTAGTCATGCATTCAAATTATATTTTTAAAAATAACCCAACCAGAAGATTAGGCATCTTCTTTGTAATGGGAATAGACACCTTATTCATGATTGTAACATATATTAAGTGAGATATGACGATTTTCGATTGTCAGCATGGCCGCCGGCTGCCATCATTGATTTGGCCCTCTGGTGGGGTTAGCTTGAACTTTCGCGAGGTACGGGGGGGGGGGGGGGGGGGGGGGGCTAAAATTTGTCTGAAGATTCCAAAGACTTGAAATCCACCCTTAAACTTTGGTCCCTGAAAAATGGTCATGGGGAAGCCAAATGACTCCACTAACTTGTTCATCACAGAGTGATCGTTTTCGATTATGCTTTTTCTTTCATTGGATAGTATGGCATTAGCAACCTGGCCATCACCTAGGAGCAGCCAGTTGTATGTATTCAAATAGTTAGCGCACATACGGTAATATGTATTAACAGTATGTGTTATAAAAAATAATGTATATGTTTCCCATGTGAGAATTTCTAAAAGAATCGTAAGACTTAGTTTTACCTTTTTCCAGCATCTACATCATCTCCACTGCATAAGCAACCGGAAACTTGCAACTTACGAACAACGAACTGGACGCCTTGCTCTGTTAGTTGTGGTATCGGGGTGTCCGTTCGTGTGATCGTCGAATCTGGGCAATGTCTGGCAGTTCAGGAAAGGAGACTATGCTTTCTACGAGAATGTAACAGGAAAATCAGTACCCTGGTAAAGTATTTTATTAGATTAGATAGCTGTCATAACCGAAACACCAAATATAGCAGAGCGGCGCAGTAGCAAAAAGTGGCTTAAAAATGAATATTAATCTCCCCTCAAAAATAGGCATAATGGTATATTATAGCTCATTTGATAGCTTATTGTGTCTAGTTTACCTTAGGCTCGTGTTTGGCAACATGATGTCACGTGACCCCGATACATTTTTATTAAAAAAACCCGTATTTCTAAATAAATAGCTATATCTCTTAATGTTTAAAATAATGGTAAATTACTTTTTAATTCCAATAATCATGAAAAGTATATATTTGCTACAAAACAAAATGTGTTTTAAAAATTAGTATATGCATGAGAAACAGATTTTGTTTACATAAAACTTGTCCGACCGTTTCTATTTTCTTTTCTGAAAACTGGTCCCGAATGTCATATAGCTACATTGTAGTTGATTTGAAACCTTATAATATCTAGTTTATATTATAAGCTTAAGCAAGACTCGAGCCTGTACACAGGACTCGAGTACCCGTGCAAGGAAGAGCACTCTCATTTAATTCTATTTTTAAAGGGACACGCCCTAGTTGTTAACCATTACGCCGTTGTTTTTCGCTATTAAACCCATTTTGTCACAAATAAAATTGCACTTTACTTACCGTTTATTATTTAGAATATACATTTCCATTCACCTGAAGTGTTTTTTGGTAATCCTGGTAATCCTGGTGTTTGTAATACCACAAAATGCATTTTTCGTATTTCATAAAATGCCACGGGCCTCTGAGAAAAAACCGTTGAGCAAACAAGGTCTAATCTATTTTTAGAGGGGATATTCCCATTTCAATGTCACAGACGTTGGTATACCACGTGACCGTTATCATTTTGGTTCGGTTTGTTTTCTCGTGCACGGTACGCGCAATCAACATCCGATTTGTTGTCGTTTGCTTGTTGTTCATTTGTGAGATTTTTCTTCACAGTTCTTGAACATTTTCAGTAACAATAAAGTTCAGAGAAGTAAGTATCTCAATACAAAACGTCACAAACCCTTAAAACCAATATTTTTGCTAAGTCTTACGATATCTGGAGAGGGGATACAACCAGGACAGCACAGTTGGAACATGTCCAGGAGAGGTGAAAGGAACGCATCCCAAGTCTGTGCGCACTCTGTGAAATTTGTCGTGACGTAGGCATTGTTGTGCTTCGAGCGGCATCTACCGGTGACATCAGAATACTAACTTTCAAAATTATTTCAAGCAATTGGGACATGGGGATTCCCATGGTATTTATCGATATAAAACCTGCTTTTTCACTCCATTTGATAAAAACGTGATCTAAGTGTGTTACAGGTTTGTAGATTAACCAAATTATAATTTATTTTCGCTGGATGGAACTAGGGCGTGCGGCTTTAACGTCAGTTTGCCATGTGTTTGCCGCTGGTTACACTATAGGGATATGAGACATGAAGGAAAAACAAAGGTCGAACGTGTGGAATGCAATACAGTGGCATGGTTTGGCTTCCATGTTCAGCGCTGAAATTAAGATGCATCATGCTATTTTACTTTATTCCTCATTATTATCTAGTGTAAGTGTTGGGTACTCGGGTCCGGGTCGAGTTTGATCCTCGAGTACTCGAGTCAAATATCAAACAGTTGTCATAATTTTGGGAATATCGGGTCACGTGATCCAGTATGTTTTTTTGTGAAAACGCGTAGTTCAAATATTTCAGTAAGCTGGCATAGCTTTAACTATTGTAACAATTGTGTATTTGTGATAAAAGCTTACAAACTTAGCAGATATGTAAATATTTAAATATGATGGAAGACGCGGTATTGATATACTACCGAATACACCACAACTTAGACTAAGAGAGCATATCGGACGCATTCGTGGAATTTCGTCATCGTTGTAAAGCCTGGTTGGCCTTGACAGCGTACATATATCGTCCGATTTATAACGAAAATTAACCAATGGAAAAAGGCTTATAGGCCAGTTGTAATAGAATACTCAATACCAAACAATCTGGTGTCAGCAAACAGAGATAAACATTATATAACATCAATAACAACAACGAAAACAACAATTAATAATAATAATATGAATGTGCAGGCCAGACGGTTTGTTTTGTTTAACGACACGATGAAACCCAGAAAACAATAACTGAAGACAAGATGGTAATAACAATAGTAGACAGACAGAGAAAACAGAGTAGTTGGGGCACACTGTATGTTTACAGGACAACAAACCACCTACGGGTCAGCTATGGGTTGAGAAGAGGTTCCAAAACGTTCTGATATTGCCCAGAAAATAACTAACGGGGAAATTAATAAGAGTGATGTTGCCACATTCATGTAGCTGAAGGACAGCAAAACTTTAAGCGACACTAAACAATAATCTTCTACGCACAAAGACACCAACGTACCCACATCAGTATCCACTGATCACTCGCATGAATAGGGGTCTGAATTTAAATAAAACGATGCTTTTCACAACTTGTGAAATTTTGAACAGCTTTATGTAATTGTACACTCACCACCAGCCCCATTTTTTCTAGTTTTGTTATTTATTTATGATATATATATATATATATATATATCAACTTTAAGAGGTTCCAAAACGTATATATATATATATATATATTTATTTATGATATATATTGGGGGATCCTGAATTCGAAATTGTATATTTGGATAATGTTAGATTACAGCTAGGAGACCATTCATTGCTACTTGCAGCTCTAATTATTATTATTATTATTATTATTATTACTACTATTATTATTACTATTATTATTATTATTATTATTATTACTACTACTATTATTATTATTATTACTACTATTATTATTATTATTATTATTATTACTACTATTATTATTATTATTACTATTATTATTATTATTATTACTACTATTATTATTATTATTATTATAAGTTGTCAAAATAATTTTCTTTTTGTAGGGAAGAACAAAGTGCACACCAACAACCAGAGGAGGTAGAAAGTACACCATTGAATTTCAAGACTGCCGCAGCATCAAAAAATTTAACATGAAATTCTGCACGAACTGCAAAACAGATAAATGTTGCTACCCGAAGAAAACTCGTACACGTATTGTGGAGTTTGAATGCAGTGATGGTCACCGTGTTTTTATGAACTTTATGTGGATTAAACGTTGTCAGTGTGACAAAACATGCTACGACCACAAAAAACGCAATACCCCGGTAAAGTGGACAAAAAAACAAGCATAATACAAACAGAATCCTGATATATTCTGATCTGGAAATTCGTAACCAACGCAAACCTTTTGTTAGTCTCCCGAGCATAAGTTGTGATGAAGTAACTAATCGGAGTGGCAGTCCTCTTGTGTCGGTGCAAGAAGGATGAAATCTCCAGTAAAAGGCTGTCCTATAAACTAGATATTCATGGAATTAATCACCATTTTGCTAAATACTCACTTGACTCTGCATTGTGCAGAGATACAGCCCTGATTACGTATGACGGTTTTGTCGTTTATAATTAGAAATATGATGAATGCTATTGGGTTTGTGTGTAAAATTGTAAAATGATGACGTTAATTGTATAACCATTGAAATTACGAGGTCGCATTGTAAGTCCACAATGTAGAATGAGTTTTATGTCATCTGACAGGGTGCATACTACCAAATCAAATCCCATAGACGACAATAGTAACATATGTGGCTAAAACGCCTACCTGCAGCGTATCAATCGACATAAACGCCACGGATATAAATACTACCACCCATCACCTTAAAGTGAATCAGAAAAAAATGGGGGTCAAGCTGCTCATTTCTGAGATAACGGGTAGCGTTTATGACTACCCATGTCCGCACAAAATTCGAGTACTTTTTAACATCTTTCAAGCACAAGGCTACTTGAGGCAGTGGTACAAGATGAAATAAAATTGCATACTTATTTCTGCATGTTATTTCTGCAACCAACACACTCATAGTTATCACCAATCACAGAACTTGTGGTGTTTACTTCTCTATCAAAAGTTGGGTGCACCTCGAACTTTTAAACTTAGTTTATTACTGCCTACATAGGCTTATGTGAAAACAGTTCCTCGTCTACTAGTCTATGAGCTAATAGGGTTTATCGGTATCATTTTGGGGAATAAGGCTCATAGTAATTTTTAGCAAGGGATGCATATCTAGGGTTGGAAAATAGGTGATAGCATTAGAATAGTGGTAGCTTTTGAGTATTATTACCCCTTTCCTGGCCCTACCCTAAAATAATTATTTTAGAAATATGGCCAACACAAAGTAAAACAGCCTACTTTATCATTAAGAAGTTCTTGCCAATGATATTTGTCACACCTGTGGTAATGTTAAATAGCAATATAGAGAACATTTAATAACATGTTGAATTTGAACATTTTAGCATTGGTAATACCTACATTGCAGTGGGTAAGTTTAGTATAATGCAATATTTCAGTTTCAGAAACGTGTTTATCTATTATTTAATTTTAAAATGTTAATAAAAGTTTTGGAATATTTACAATTACACATGCTTATAGCTATTTTATAAACGAATCCAGACAACTGAATATATGTTACATAATTTGTATATTAAAATCAATAGAACAGAAAATGTTACGCCCCCCCCCCCCGTAAAAAAACAAAAAAACAAAAAAAAAACAATTTTTTTAAATTATTTTTAGAAATTGTGTTCCATTTTCCTGTTGCTTATGAAGAATACTCGTCCGACATCAAATAAACGTGTATAGTAACATGTTGTAATTATTGTATGCCGGCCTCGGTGGTGTGGTGTTTAAACCATAGGACGTATTGCTGGTAGGTACTGGGTTCGAATCTCTTTACCGGCTCCAACCCAGAATGAGTTTGATGACTCAGTGGGTAGGTGTAAGGCCACTTCACCGACTCCTCTGTCACTAACAACTAATCACTAACCCACTGCCCTGTACCGACAGCCCAGATAGCTGAGGTGTATGCCCAGGACAGCGTGATTGAACCGTAATTGGACAGAAGCATTTGAATAAATATAAATAAATGATAGAGAAATATAATCATATTCATTTTCCTCATCCTCATTTGTACTTTCCTCAATGTCTAAGGTAAGATGTCTGGTTCTCATAGTCGAATAGTCTCTACATATCAGTGTGCTTTACCGGCGGTCTGTCTGCCGCACACAAGCAATTTGACATCACTGCTTAAGGTGAGCTATCACCCTCGCTCCGCGCATCACTCTCTTGAGATTAGCTCCAGGAAATTCTTAGCTCCCCTTAGCGTGTGAATTTATATGGTATCAATATGGTGATCTCTTAAATGATTTCCCATAATTTAAGTTAGGGGAACAATTAATCACTCCCCTCAATATTTTTCACGTTGAGGTCTGAACCAGTCTCTACAAGATGAAGGCTGATGGCCAACTACCTCAGCTTTCTTCACACAAAATAGGTTGTACCTGGGATCACTGACCTTAGTGTATGGGGCATTGGAAGAGACCTGTGAATGTCTTTACTTAAAGTACGTATTTGGAGTATTCTCGAGGGAAATTCCATTGCTGACCCAACTCCAAAAATGTTCTTGGTCTCCCTGAAATTAGTGGGGAAAGTTGCTTTGTCAGTCTTTCTCACTAATAAATCTGGTTTGGACAGAGCTCATGGTAATTGTCCAAGGGGATGAGATAAAATATCCTCCATTTGAAGCTTGTGCCCTTGTGCCAGCACTACAATACAACCAAACAAAGACTAATTTTCTCACACGATGATCACTCTCCCTCTTGCTTTTACTTCTTTTTTCTTGTGCATGTTGCTAAATCTCTACAGCATGTTAGTTTTCATCAGGTTTTGGAATTGGTTTGCTGGTAAGTCTGTTCCTAGTCTGTCACACTTAAAGGTGTTGATACCTCTGGAAAATGCTAATGAGGTCCTGCTTTTCTATGAATGGACCTATCCTTTGATGACGCCAACAACTACTGACACCATTTCTTTGTCCTCTTGGATTCTTGGTCAGCAAGTATGATGGAATTTCGATTTGTTACCTTTTAACTGACCTAGGGATGTACTAGCTCAGCTGTTAATAATACTGTTTGATAACACCAGTTTTCAGGCTCTGCCTTTGTATTGTGACCTCAGTGGTCTTATTCACGGGGATCCACCCAAAATGGTTGTTGCTAGACATCTGCACTGAGAAGTGGCCCGTCTTTCAAGCTTCATTCTTATCAGGATTCGTCTGGGAAATTCGTCTTCAAAGCAATGTTTGGGGCTAAGTATTTGATATAGTTGGTCTTATCATAGGCAAAACACCATAAGATCATATTTCTTATGGCATTAAGGTGCACATCCCAGTTCAATGCACAAAAACACACAGAAGGCCAATCATTACATCATCTAACATGTTTATGAAGGATACCCCGTATTTGGTTGTTTTGTTTAAGGACACCACTAGAGCACATTCATTAATTAATCATCGGCTATTGAATGTCAAACATTTGGTAATTCTGACAGGTAGTCATCAGAGGAAACCCGCTACATTGTTCCTAATGCAGCAAGGGATCTTTTATATGTATTTTTCCAACAACAGAAAGCACATTGAACGGCGTTGTGGTACACTGGTTGGAACGAGAGAAAAAACAATCAGTTGAATGGATCCACCAATGTGGTTTGATCTTGCGACACTAACACCTCAAGCGAGCACTCGACCAACTGAGCTAAGTGTTCTATAAAATCTATCCACAGTTTCAATCACTGAACTTGCTACGAATGACTATCAAATCACTGCTGCCTTAGATATTGTCCTTCACTAGTTTGATTACTAGACGTACTTATGTAAGTGATCTTGTTGGCCTAAGTAGTTTTAGCAAAGGATTTGTCAACAAAAGAAAGAAAACAGGATGTGATACGTAAAGTATAATGTTGTTTTCGGTTTATACATTGAGTATAAACCACTTTGAGATATGTTCTGTCTAATGATGCTGTTTATATTGCGGATTTTCGTTCAGTGAATGGAAAAATAATCATTCATGTCTACTTATGTGGGATACGGCTATTCCACTCTCGGGCACGTAATGTAATGTAATGTAATGTAAACAAATGATGTGCCCTCGGGTTGAATAGTCCTATTCCACATAAGTATATATGAACTATTATTTTAGTATCTTGTTTGTCAAACTAGGTCACAATGACTTCCAGTCAAAAGAAGTAAAAGGCACTACAAATGTTGTGAAATTAATATATCCATATGTTTATAGTTTCACTTTCAATGATAATGTCACTGTTTAAGTTTAATCATTCTAATTTATAATTCACGAAAATAGCTAAGTAACGTATATATATCGTTTGACAACCAACCTTAAATATACATTAAACATTTCCGATTTAAATAGACGTGTTGGCTGTAAATAAAACATTGCACACACTTGCAACATGAGTGCGCTAATGACAGTTGGATCTCGAACTAGTAAAGCATATCCTTGAACCAAAGTCAAAACTATTATAAAGGATATAATTATTATTAATCGTTACTATGTACAGTGTACTATAAACTAACACTCTTGCGACTGAATAAAATGTTTGGTTTATACGGGTGTTCGCTTTACTGAGGTTTTAAGAAACAGACTTTACAACCATTTTATATGCCCGTCTATGATGGGTCGTATTATGTTATGGCTTTGTCCGTCTATCCGTCTGTCTGTACGTACGTATGTCCGTCTGTTAACTTGTTCTTGTCCGGACCATATCTTGCATACATATGCATACAGGACCATCAAACCTCACACGTAGGGACAACTTGGGATGGCGATGTGTAGCATACTAGTACTAGGTCTCTGTGACCTACTTCTCACGGTCTACTAGAGGCAGGATTTCACTCAATCGGTTCAACGCACACTCGAGGTGCTTGTGTCGCAGGATCGAACCACCTCAGTGGATTCATTCAACTGACTGGGGTTTTTCTCATTCCATCCAGTGCACGACAACTGGTCAAAGGCCGTGGTATGTGTTTTCCTGTCTGTGGGAAAGTGCATATAAAGGATCCCTTGCTGCATTAAGAAAATGTAGCGGGTTTCCTCTGTTAACTACTAGTCAGAATTACTCAATGTTTGACATCCAATAGCCGATGATTAATATACCAATGTGCTCTAGTGGTGTCGATAAACAAAAAAAACGTTACGGTCTACTGCACATAACAGTAAATCCTGGACCATATCTTGCATACACATTCATTCACGACCATCAAACCTCACATGTAAGAACAACTTCGGATCATATAGATGTCTGAGCTTTTATGTAGGCCTATACATAACACAAAGACAAAGGGACAATTTGTATTAAATAAACACAACGGGACCGGGTAGTTCGTTCGGTATTCAGAGTAGAGTTGTTTCTGGTTTTCAAGGGTTTAATTTCAGTTATTAAAGTTGCGTAAAACACGGTACCGTCAAATAAGTTCGATTTTGAGGGAATTCTGGTTACCGAGGGTCCGGTTTAGAGAAGTTTCACTGTATGTATATATCCTAAATCAAGTCTTATTTGGTATATCATATCTGTTATTTTATTGTTCATTTATAAGAAATACATATTTGTTATTGGCTCTGAGATGTAACCGTCATTTGACTTCCAGCTATAAATAACGTGACCAAACGGGTTTACGTCACTTGATCACTGATTGCTGAAAATGTGCGGTTAACTTTATTTTTGGGTCACAGTTTTCGTATATGGGGGAGGGTGGTGGGGTGTTCACAACTTTAAATACACAATGATATTATCTATGGTTATTTAGTAATAATTATTTTGTTTATACTACTGGTGACTGATTTTTGTTATAGATGTCGATTGCTAAAATAAATGTTATAATAATATTATATTTGGTTATATAATTTGTTTACGTTATTAGAATAAATATGTAACAGTTTGAATTTCTTTGTTTTTGAGAAACTCGTTTTAAATAAGTTAGTTTTGCTATAGTTGGTGGCAGCGGTTAATTTTTTTTAAATGTACAATTCAAAAGCAGTTAAAGATTTTTGAAACTTTAATTTTATCACGTGTACCTTAAAAGTCGCAATGACGTATGTGTATGCCTACTTAGCTAAATAAAAAAGTTAAATAAATATATTTTTAGCTAAATACATGTTATAGTTATACCCTGAATAGTGAAAAATAATATACTTTAAATGATTATATTTTTAAAGATATATTTTCATGTACTAAATAATTACAACCAGTTTAGGAGTGTCTTATAACGCGCAATGATGTACGTTCACTTTAGCTAAATATATTGTATGGTTATATACTGAATAGTGAGAAATAAAATACCTCCTGATTGATTACATTTTATTGAATGTTATTTTTTTTTATTGGTTACTGTATTTAATAACATAGTGTAGCATTTAGTATTTCTGTTTTGTAAGTTATGCTTCTAAGAAACCCATCAGTTAAATCCAATTTAATAATATGTGATCATGATAATCCTGCTGAAGGTCTATCAGGTTTAGGGCATGCAAATTATCTTAATATAATTAATATAAAATATTTATATAATTATTTTTAAAATGTATTATCTCGTTAAATTATCATTGTAATTTTAATTTTTAAGTAGCCTAGCAAAATAAAAATCACCCTAAGCGCATTCGTTTGTTGTTTTCAAATAAGGGACATCCATAACTGCAGCTTCTCTTATTTGTTTATTTTAAAAATCTGATTGCAGATGTCAAACGTATGCATGTTTTACCAGGATGAACTCACGAAGGTAGATAACGAAAATGGGTTACACGCGTAATCTGGTTAAATGACGTTAATTATATGTCTACGTTTGTTGTGACGTTAGTACACCAGGAAAACTTAGGGACTTTTGATATGTTATTAATAACAATGTTCTGCATCTATTCTCGAGGGTGGGGGGTCATCTCTGTACTATTTGTTTCTGGGATAAACATTAATGTTCTTGGACTATGATGTGCGGTCTGTCTGGGATCGATCCCCGTTAGTAGGCCCATTGGGCTATTTGTCGTTCCAGCCAGTGCACCACGACTGGTATATCAAAGGCCGTGGTATGTGGTATATGCTATTCTGTTTGTGGGATGGTGCATGTAAAGGATACCTTGCTACTAATGGGAAAATGTAGCAGGTTTCCTCTGTTTGACTTGGTCAAAATTACCAAATGTTTGACATCGAATAGTCAATGCTTAATAAATCAGTGTGCTCTAGTGGTGTCGTTAAACAAAACAAAAATGTATAACCGTTTTGGTTTTCTAATTCCAATTATGATCGAGATATACCATTTAAGAAATTAATATACATATTTATACCAGTTTAATTTTATTCAAATCTAAGGGGAACAGACAAAACAAAAACCATTTCTAATAAAGCAACTAGTACTCAAATACGGGTTACTCTAAGTAATACACCGGCCCCGGTGGCAAATGGTACTCAAATACGGGTTACCCTAGGTAATACACCAGCCCCGGTGGCAACTGGTACCCAAATAGGTACTAATACACCGGCCCCGGTGGCAACTGGTACTCAAATACCTAGGTAATACACCGGCCCCGGTGGCAACTGGTACTCAAATACGGGTTACCCTAGGTAATACACCGGCCCCGGTGGCAACTGGTACTCAAATACGGGTTACCCTAGGTAATACACCGGCCCCGGTGGCAACTGGTACTCAAATACGGGTTACCCTAGGTAATACACCGGCCCCGGTGGCAACTGGTACTCAAATACGGGTTACCCTAAGTAATACACCGGCCCCGGTGGCAACTAGTACTCAAATACGGGTTACTCTAAGTAATACACCGGCCCCGGTGGCACCGTGGTTAGGCCATCGGTCTACAGGCTGGTAGGTAATAGGTTCGGATCCCAATCGAGGCATGGGACTTTTAATCCAGATACCGACTCCAAACTCTGAGTGAGTAGTGTAAACCACTTGCACCGACCAGTGATCCATAACTGGTTCAACAAAGGCCATGGTTTGTGCTATCCTGCCTGTGGGAAACGCAAATAAAAGATCCCTTGCTGCTAATCAGAAATAGTAGCCCATGTAGTGGCGACAGCGGGTTTCCTCTCAAAATCTGTGTGGTCCTTAACCATATGTCTGACGCCATATAACCGTAAATAAAATGTGCTGAGTGCGTCGTTAAATAAAACATTTCTTTCTTTCTTTCTAAGTAATACATGTACACTGTAGGCGTAATGCAAACGGCCACAGATCAAGTACACTAAATTAGGTTCCATTGCTGACAATGTTGCCATTTTGTAATAAAACTAATCTAAACAATATATCGATCTACTAGGACAGTACAAATAAAAAGTATGTGTGGTACCATGCATTTTAGTTACCTACAAAAAATACGTTACCAAGTGGCATTTGAAAGAATTAAATAATGTGTTTATTAGCGACCTCCAATTTTGCACAACTTAGTAAGTTTGCATAATTATTTAAGTTTTGCCCTACATTTGGTTTCAACCTCTTGACTAGGTGCATAGCAATTGTTAGTAAAATATAATAATATAGTAAGGTATTTGGCCATAACTGGGTTTTGGTTTTAAAATGTAGTGTTATTAGAAGTGCAAATGCACGGTACATACATAAGTAGGGCTAGTTGATTGTTAACCATAGCTAGTGGATTTTGAAAAGCATTGATTCCATGGCTAGTGCATTTTTTGAAAATTCTAGAAGCCCTGTGTAATATTATTGGACGTTATCTGTTATAGTAATCACAAAGTTTTTTTTTTTTTTCTTTCTAGCGTTATTAGTATAGAATTACATAGAGATGTAGAGCCAGTGGAGTTTGAACCATTCCTAGTAAATTCTAAAAATCACTGATCCAACGGATAGTCGATTTAAAATAATCAAAAATTATAAACCATATGTTTTGACAACTTTGGCTAATTGCCGATGTTTGTAGTAATTATTCACAAATAATTTTTACTAATACACGTCAACAATGTTTTTGCATTTATGCACCATTGAAAAAAGAGACACGCTCCCTCTATCTTCCTGTTTGCCTGTCCGCTGTGCCATCGAAAGAACATTTCCAGGAACCATCTGCGACGATACATCAGGCGTCTACATCCAGAAGTCTTCAAGTGATCGATATAATTGCTGGGGAGAGTTATCCTGACAGGAACTGTATTAACCCTGGAGATGCTATACCACCATAGCGGTTGACAGTGACAGAGAGGTAGAGGAAGAAAGAAGAAAATAGCATGAAGAAAGGAGGACACTAGCTAGTCTTGCTCATTTGTTCACACCCCTATCTCCAAGTGTGACCGTCTGTAGAGACGAAGAAATAGTTCTGGACATTCTTCTGGATGGGAATACTTAAATCCAAAGGATAAAATACATACATTTAAAAATGAACAATTTATTAACTATGAAATTCTATTCGTTTTCGTTTTATTTTGTATATAAAAAAAAAAAATTTTTATTTCATCTTAGGAGGGCGGGGGTGGGAGGACAGCATTGTTTTTATCAGTTTGAACCAGCGTTCGGTTCCAGAAGTGTTTATTTCAGCATTTATTTTATTATATTATCAAGTATTTATTTTTTTTAGCATTTATTTTATTATACTATCAAGTATTTATTTTATTTAGCATTTATTTTATTAATCTTATTTATTGTTTTTATTAAGCCACAGTAAGAATGAATGTCTCAAATTGGTTAAATGCGCTCAATTGTATCAATATTCGGCTCAGCAGTTAATTCGTTTTTTATTTTTGTATGGTTAACTTCTTTTTTTTAAATTCTATTAACTTTTTCACTAATTGCTATTACAAAAGTCTGCCCATTTTCATATTATTCCCACCTCCACTCCACTTTTGTCCCGGACACAGTCACCGGCGAACCTTGAACCTTTCTTGGATATAGGCACGTTAATATGTTATTCTATACTATCCATGTGTTCGAAGATAAGTGATATCACTGATATTCGTTATTTTATTTAATAGTAAAGTTAAACTATTTGTTTTTAAGTGGGAAGTAAATTATTGGCAATATTTTTAATTCATAATTTATCTTTGGGATAATTTTAATTTTGATTAGATATCTTTAGGGCTGGGTGGTGGGTTTTTTATTTGTTTGTTTATGATTTGTTCTCTTTATTTTCCCATCCATTCATCCTCCCATTCTATCATTCTGTAATATATTTTCTGTCATGTTTTGTCAAGAAATACAAAATATTCTTTGTTTCTGCCTTGTTTGGGTATAGAAAGATAAAAGTAATTAGTATTTTGGACAGACGGGGGAAATGGTTTACAAAATTCAAGGCAATCTTGTTACAATATTAATAATTTTTCAAAATTACTAATTGTTTTAATTAATTAACTACATCATTCTAAGTGTTGTGATCAAGCTAAATACGGACATTCTACATGTTCCCAGGCAATGGATTTGATGAATGGCGAATGAGTGGTAAGTAGGCCGACTCCTTCATTTAAGTTTCATTTAACAGTACTTGTAGTAGGTTCTGCAAATAAACCTTTCTCAAACATCTCCATACTAAAATTGAATCCACACAGAACAGAGTTGTTCGTGATAATATACTACTAGTAGTTATTCTTTGGCAGAATACTCTATAGGCAGTGTGGCCTACTCTTCTTGAGTCACCATTGCAGTTGACAGCTGTATCTTTATTTTGTTTTTATTCAGTGAAAATAGCTTCTATTAAAATATAAGCCCTATAGACTGCAGTTTCACTTTAATTAGTGTAAAAAATGATCATGTTATTATTTTATAATTGCATAAGCGCATAACTATTTTATCAACATGAAACACTATGAAATAACAATCAAACAATTTTTTCATAAAATTATTACACGGAATAAGAAGAATACTTAGTATGGGCTTCGGCTTTGTTTTGTCAGTAGACGAATGAGGGAATACATTCTCACATTATTTCATACAATAATACAATTTTAAAATATTAATAACATTTACTGATTCAACTAACGTGAACACTGATTTGTTTAATTCACGTGATATTTGTCCAATCAAAGTATTTATAACAAAAGAATATTTACAGATGTGGAATTATATGCAAATGACTCGTGCACGATTATAAAGGGGATATAGAGGATACTCCCCGAGTTGCTAAAATACTTTTATTAACGAGTGCTGATAAATTATGATATCACAAGATACGAGAAGGGTATTCTTTTTATCATCCATTATCATTCTTTTCAGTTGCGAAAATTGTAAATAATGTCAGTAATGTGAGTTAAATGTCACTATATTTGGCAGCGGTAGACTCGTTAACTAGCAGAACGACAGTGACGTGACATCACTAATGATAGGTTTAACGCTGCACAAGACGTAACAAAATAATGTCTTGTGATTAAAGGAGAATATCGCAGGAGATATCGCAAATTATAGTGCCAGCGATACAAAAGTATTTAATGGATAACACAATTTATTATACACTGCGTAATCAGTCCCCACTGTTGTTCCAGTTCAATCCTATTTCTTGTTTTTTAATTGTATTACATCATAAAGTCAGAATCTATTCATGAATATTAACAGCATTATTTCTGTTACGAAATGTGTCACCAAGATCGAATGCCTCCCTTCTAAACACAAATAAATCGGTATAGTTGAAGTAGGCCACGTGGCATCAGAAACGGATAGAATAGTTTGTCTATACTAGTATATTACGATAGATAACATTTGATTAATCTATCATCTCTATCTCATTTATACAACCATATCATGATCCAGATGACAATAGCACATTAAAATGACTTGTATTAGCATATATGTTGAACATTTTATTTTAAATACAGCATACCGTTCCTCTAACAATATAAGATGTCACTCACCCCTTCCCGTCACCCACTGCAATCTAGTGGTCCCTGCAGCAACGCATGTGTTCTCGACAGTCAACAGAGTTCAATGACCAAGTCAAAATCACTGCGATAACGTGCGATGGCAACGAGATACTGAGAGATAACAGTGCTGCCTTCTTCTTTACTTTTAATTCGATTTCAGTTCACAAAGTATGTTTTATATTTAACAATAAATAAAATAATAAATATTGACCCAAAACAATTGAAAAGCGGTGATGACAGATTCCCAATCTATAATAGCTGTACATTACTCAGACATATTTATAAGCTATTTAATTATAGCAATAATTACCTCTCTCTTCCAAAACACATACCAATTCACGTATACCGTCACAGAACCAACTATCAAATGTCAACCAAATTGGCCCACATATTTCTTTATAAACACCAATAATACTTCTCCGTTGTTTTACACTCACACATACATAAAAGCTGAAACGGCTCATTTAAGAAGAAGTCCACCTGTCCCTGGCTGACCTCTTACACACAAAACGACTCATTTAAGAAGTCCACCTGTCCCTGGCTGACCTCTTACACACAAAACGGCTCATTTAAGAAGAAGTCCACCTGTCCCTGGCTGACCTCTTACACACAAAACGGCTCATTTAAGAAGAAGTCCACCTGTCCCTGGCTGACCTCTTACACACAAAAAGCTAGATGTGTGTGTTGACCATAAACTCACTCGTTTCAACAGTCTTCCAACAGACGACTCAAGTAGCTACACATGCAGATACTATTTTGGTAATGCTGTTTCATTTTGTTTGCCATATTAACAAATAACAACAGGCTGGTAGATACTGGGTTCGGATCCCAGTCGAGGCATGGGGATTTTAATCCAGATACCGACTCCAAACCCTGAGTGAGTGATCCGCAAGGCTCAATGGGTAGGTGTAAACCACTTGCACCGACCAGTGATCCATAACTGGTTCAACAAAGGGCATGGTTTGTGCTATCCTGTCTGTGGGAAGCGCAAATAAAAGATCCCTTGCTGCCTGTCGTAAAAGAGTAGCCTATGTGGCGACAGCGGGTTTCCTCTAAAAAACAGTGTCAGAATGACCATATGTTTGACGTCCAATAGCCGATGATAAGATAAAAAATCAATGTGCTCTAGTGGCGTCGTTAAATAAAACAAACTATACTTTTATTAACAAATAACAGTGCACTTGTTTCATATTTTACACAATAATAAAGCAGTAAATGAATAATTCTTACGTATAAATTGTGGGAACATGTGTATATTTCCTTTGAAGAATCTATTTGAAAAATATCAATAACAAAAAATGTAAATTGACACTTTATTGCGCTCTAACAAGCAGTTTACAACAGGTTAAACAAATACTGGTGTAACTTGAAAACTTCTCGAGTTACACTGATTTTCGAATTTTAGAACAGGCCTGGTTAACATTATTCCGATTACTCCGAAAGTAGACATCTGAATAATTCAACAGTTTTATACTTTTATGTAGATAAGCAATATAATTAACTCTAGAAGGTCAAGAGTTTTTACCTATAAGTTTGGCTGAAACTGCCGTATAAACAGACATACATAATTCGCGATAAGGCCAATACAAATAAACTACATGTATACAATTTTTTTTTTAAAACAATCAATTCGCCCCCGAAGTACCTAAATACCCACCATATTTCTGTTAAATCGGCCGAGAACTTTTCTTAGAAGATGACAAAACGGAAGGAACAAATAATAATAATAATAATAATAATAATAATTCTAGCAAAAAATATCTTTCTCGCCAAAAAGAATTGGGAACCTAATAATATTAATTATTATTATTATTAATTATTATTATTATTATTATTATAAAATATAACCGCAAGAGGTAATGATGGATTGCCAAGTTATAATGTTTTTTTTTAGAACAATATTTTGTTAAAACCCCACATACAAAACCCGATATAGCTGCTTTAAGAGTACACGACAGGTCAGCTAGTACACGACAGGCCAGCTAGTACACGACAGGCCAGCTAGTGCACGACAGGCCAGCTAGTGCACGACAGGCCGGCTAGTGCACGACAGGCTGGCTAGTGCACGACAGGCCGGCTAGTGCACGACAGGCCGGCTAGTACACGACAGGCCGGCTAGTGCACGACAGGCCAGCTAGTACACGGTCAGCTAGTGCACGACAGGCCAGCTAGTACACGGTCAGCTAGTACACGACAGGCCAGCTAATACACGACAGGCCAGCTAGTGCACGACAGGCCAGCTAGTGCACGACAGGCCAGCTAGTGCACGACAGGCCAGCTAGTACACGGTCAGCTAGTACACAACAGGCCAGCTAGTACACGACAGGCCAGCTAGTACACGACAGGCCGGCTAGTGCACGACAGGCCGGCTAGTGCACGACAGGCCGGCTAGTACACGACAGGCCGGCTAGTACACGGTCAGCTAGTGCACGACAGGCCAGCTAGTGCACGACAGGCCAGCTAGTGCACGACAGGCCAGCTAGTACACGGTCAGCTAGTACACAACAGGCCAGCTAGTACACGACAGGCCAGCTAGTACACGACAGGCCGGCTAGTGCACGACAGGCCGGCTAGTGCACGACAGGCCGGCTAGTACACGACAGGCCGGCTAGTACACGGTCAGCTAGTGCACGACAGGCCAGCTAGTACACGACAGGCCGGCTAGTACACGACAGGCCGGCTAGTACACGACAGGCCGGCTAGTACACGACAGGCCAGCTAGTGCACGACAGGCCAGCTAGTGCACGACAGGCCAGCTAGTGCACGACAGGCCAGCTAGTACACGACAGGCCAGCTAGTACACGGTCAGCTAGTGCACGACAGGCCGGCTAGTGCACGACAGGCCGGCTAGTGCACGACAGGCCGGCTAGTGCACGACAGGCCGGCTAGTACACGACAGGCCGGCTAGTACACGACAGGCCAGCTAGTACACGGTCAGCTAGTGCACGACAGGCCGGCTAGTGCACGACAGGCCGGCTAGTGCACGACAGGCCGGCTAGTGCACGACAGGCCAGCTACTAAGTGACATCCATGGCTGATCACTCACACACAGAGCAAACTTTGATGTTGTGTATTACCAATGACACTGAAGTAGCCACACGTGCAGATTGTATGTTGGTAGTTCTGTTTCATTTTGTCATGATTATTAACATTGCACTTCATGTTAATAACGCAGTAAATTCTTAATCCTAACATATAAACGTCATTTCTATTTCTTTACACAAACAGTGCAAAAATTAATGTTTCATTTGAAGAATCTATTTGAAAATTTTCAAAAATTAACAAAATATAAATCTGAAGTTTATTATGCTCTGAGAAAAGTATTGGTGTAACTTAAAAACGTCTCCAGTTACACTGATTTTCGGGCTTTAGAAATGAACAGAAATACCTGAAAGGGGCCAGACTTAAAATTGGAAATCCTAATTCCCCCAGAAGCAAGTAGCGGATTAATTCAATATTTTAAAAGTTTTATGTAGATAGGTAGTATACATTAAATATAGAATTTCAGGAGTTTTTACCTACAAGTTTTATAGTAATTTCAATACAATAAAACAAAAACCTGTTATAGATGCCAACACTCATAACCTATACATATACACATTCAATCCCCCCGGCGTATTAGTTACGATTGACTATCTACCTGCAATTATTAATAATATGCACAACCATTAAGCATTCTATGGTGTGTGTGTGTGTGTGTGTGTGTGTGTGTGTGTGTGTGTGTGTGTGTGCGTGTGCGTGTGTATATATATATGTGTGTGTGT